>NC_072377.2:105037727-105340757 GCF_028885625.2 Pongo pygmaeus
TACAAGGCTACAGTAACCAAAACAGCATAGTACTGGTACCAAAACAGACATATAGACCAACGGAACAGAATACAGACCTCAGAAGTGAGACCACACGTCTACAAACATCTGATCTTTGACAAACCTGACAAAAACAAGCAATGGGGAAATGATTCCCTATTTAATAAATGGTGCTGGGAAAACTGACTAGCCATATGCAGAAAACAGAAACTAGACTACTTCCTTACATCTTATACAGAAATTAACTGAATATGGATTAGACTTAAATGTAAAGCACAAAACCATAAAACCCTAGAAGAAAACCTAGGCAATACCATTCAAGACATAGGCATGGGGATCTATTTTGTAATGAAATTGCCAAAAGCAATTCCAACAAAAGTTAAAATTGACAAATTGGATCTAATCAAACTGAAGAGTTTCTGCACAGCAAAAGAAACTATCATCAGAGTTAACAGGCAACCTACAGAATGGGAGAAAATTTTTGCAATCTACCCATCTGACAAAGGTTTAGTATCCAGAATTTACAGGAAATTTAAACAAATTTACAAGAAAAAATGCAACCCCATCAAAAAGTGGGCAAAGGATATGAACAGACACTTCTCAGAAGAAGACATTTATGCAGCCAATAAACATATGAAAAAAAAGGTCAAAATCACTAACCATTAGAGAAATGAAAATCAAAACCACAATGAGATACCGTCTCATGCCAATTAGTATGGTGACTATTAAAAAGCCAAGAAACTACAGATGCTGCCAAGGCTGTGGAGAAATAGGAATGCTTTTACATTATTGGTGGGAATGTAAATTAGTTCAAACACTGTGCAAGACAGTGTGGCGATTCCACAAGGATCTAGAACCAGAAATAACATTTGACCCAGCAATTTCATTACTGAGTACATACTCAAAGTAATATAAATCATTCTTTTATAACAATACATGCGCACGTATGTTTACTGCAGCACCATTCACAATAGCAAAGACTTTGCCCATCAATGATAAACTGGATAAAGAAAATGTGGTACATATACAGCATGGAATACAGCCACAAAAAGGAAGAGATCATGTTCTTTACAGGGACATGGATGAAGCTGGAAGCCATCATCCTCAGCAAACTAAAATCAGGACAGAAAACAAAACACTACGTCTTTTCACTCATAAGTGGGAGTTGAACAATGAGAACACATGGACACAGGGAGGAGAATAACACACACCAGGGCCTATCAGCGTGGGGCAAGGGGAGGGAGAGCATCAGGACAAATAGCTAATGCATGAGGGGCTTAAAACCTAGGTGATGGGTTGATAGGTGCAGCAAACCACCATGACACACATATATCTATGTGACAAACCTGCACCTTCTGCACATGTATCCCGGAACTTAAAGTAAACAAATTAAAAAATATATAAAAGTAAAAGAGTAAGTCATTTCTAGGTTACTTACAATAATTAATACAATGTAAATATCTGTTATACTTTTTATTTGTGTTTTTATTGTTGTATTGCTGTTATTGTTTTCTAAATATTTTTGATTCATGGTTGGTTGAATCATGGATGCTGAATCTATGGATATGAAGGGCCAGCTGTATTGGTGAAAATTGTTTCATGTAATTTATTAATTATGAAGACATTTTAACTGTTCACTTTGATGTAAAATTTAGCCTTTTTCTATCAAACACTGTGTTCAGATTTGATAGAAATTTTATTAAATGTATAAAGCAAATTGGAAAGAATCAATATTGATACTATGTTGAGTCTTCCAAAACACAAATTTGGTATGTCTCCATTTATTTAGAATTTCTTGAATTTTATTAAAATCAGCATTATGTCATTCAACATACAGATTTTAGCATATTTTATTAAGCTTATAAGAAAGAATTTCATTTTCTTTGAATTGATTGCAAATGATAATGTTTTTAAATTGATATGTAACTCACATGAAATTAAATTTACTCTTTTAAAGTATGTAATTCATTTGTTTTTAGTACATTCACAAAGTTTTATAACCATACTATTTTCTTCCAGAACATTCTCATTACTCCAAAAATAAACCCCACTTTTATTAGCACTCTCCAACTCCCCTACCCCTAACCACTTGGCAAACTCTAAATTATTTCTCTCTACGGATTTGTCTATTCTAGACATTTCGTATAAATGAACTATACAATGTCGGCTTATGTTCCTGGCTTAGTTAACTTAGCATAATGATTTCTAGGTTTATCCCATTTGTAACATATTTGTAGTTCAAATATTTTTATGGCTGAATAATATTACACTTCATGGATATACCATGATGTGTTTATTTATTCATCAGTTTATGGACATTTGAATTGTTTTCAATTTTTAGCTGTTTGTTAATAATGCTAACATTATAAGTTTTTGTGTTGAAAATATATGTTCAGCGATCTTGGGTTATATACCTAAGAATAGAATCACTGGATCATATAATAACTGTATATTTAATCACTTAAGGGAATTTGAGACTATTTTCCAAAGTGACTGCACCATTTTACATTCCCAACAGCAATGTTTTAGGGTTCTAATTATTCCCCATTCTTGCCTACAGTTGTTATTTTCTGTACTTTTTATTCTAGCCATCCTAGTGGGTATAAAGTAAAATCTCATTGTGGTTTTAATGTTCATTTCCCTGATTACTAATAATGTTGATTTTTTTCATGTCCTTATGGGGCATATCTTCTTTGCAGTATGTCTATTCAAAACCTTTGCCCACTATATTATTGAGTATTTTGCCCTTCGTTGTTGAGTTGAAATTTTTTATATATTCTAGATAAAGTTCCTTAACAAATATACAATCTGAAAACATTCTTCCATTCTGCAGGCAGTCTTTTCATTTTGTTGGTAATGAGTGTCCTTTGAAGCAAAAACATTTTTAGTTTTGATAAAGTAAAACAGTCTATATTCATTTGGTTGCTTGCGACTTAGGTGTCATAACCAAGAGACCTTATCAAATTCAATGTCAGGAGGATTTACACCCATGATAGATTTTGATACAATTTGGGTTAAATTTTGTATAAGGTTTGAGGTAGTGTTTTTTTAAATATTTATATGAGGTAGGGGCCCAGGTATATCTATCTATAGACAGAGATATCTGCATTTTTCCCAACACCATTTGTTGAAAAGACTATTTTTTCCTCAGTTGAATTGTCTTGACACCATTGTCAAAAGTTAAGATAAATGATAGGATTATTTTGGTATTAACGATTCTATTCCATTGATCTACATGTCTATCCATATACTATTATCACTGCCTTGATTTGATTACTGTTGCTTTTTTTATAACTTTTGAAATCAGGAAGTGTAAATTGTATAAATTTGATTTTTTTTTCTTTTCAGGAGTGTTTGGCCTGTTCTGAGTCTCTTGTCTTTCCATAAGAATGTTAAGATCACCTTGTCAATTTCTGCCAGAATCCAGCTGAGATTTTGGTAGGAATTATTTGGAATCTATAGAACAATTTGGGGAGTATTGCCATCTAAACAATATTTGAGTGTTCTAATACATGAACACAGAAAGACAGACTTGACTCCCTATGATTTCACCTATTCTCCAACGAATCAGCAGCAAGCACCTGTCACCTGACCACCCCCACCCCTTCCCACAAACTGCCTTTGAAAACCTCCTAACCTATGAGCTTTGGAGGTGATGATTTGAGTGCAACCATGTCGTAGCCAGCCTCCTGTCTATTAAACTCTTTCTTTACTTCAATGCTGTGGTCTTTATGCAGCAGACAGAAAGAACCTCTCAGGTGGTTAGAACACGAGGTATTTTTCTGGGTAGTGAATTACTCTTCCCACAAAGCTAGCCTAGAGTTCTTTTTTATGTTACTCAACTTTTAGATTCAGGCAGTACATGTGCAGATTTGTTACATGGAGTTATGTTCGTTCGATGCCTAGTTGGTGGAGTTTTTATTATGAAGGGGTGTTGGACTTTATTGAAGCTTCTTTTGCATCTATTGAGATGATCATAAGGTTTTTGTATTTTATTCTGCTTATGTGATGAATCACATTTATTGGTTTACAAATGTTGAACCAACCTTACATCCCAGGAATGAAGCCTACTTGATCACAGTGAATTTTAAACTTAATTACTTAAGTAGAGAAACTTATATGACTTAATAAAAATGTACTTATTAGTCTTCCAAGTAAATAATATAGTATTTTTAGAGATATCTTAAATAATGGATTATCTTTTCTCTTCACAAATAGGGGTTTATATAGAGTATTAGCAGTGAATTAACAAATTACTTCCCCTGATATTTTAGTATCAATGGCTTTAGATTAACTGTGCTAATTTAAGTATTCAAAACATTATTATACTTATTTAATAGGATACCATTTATCTAATGACAACACTGTCCATTCCAGCCCCACAGTTGTATTTGCCATGTATTTGTATTTAGATAATTATTGTAGTTTCCTAGGAAGCAGTGATGTATTCACAGATAATTTTACTTGTAAGAAAAATATTTTATTTTCTCAAACAAGGGCTTCCCTTCCTGGTTAGTGAATTTGGATGCCTGTTAACAGTGATGATAATGATGATAGAAAAAGGTGATTTTAAGGAATAACCAGATAAAGGATGTGTTTTGTTGTTGATACATGTACAAAACACATTCCCATAATAATTTTTCAGAGTATTTATACATTTGGGGATATCATAGTGTATACAAACATAATAGAAAAAGAAAAGGTAGAAATGATAAAAAGGGACCAAAAAGAAACCTTAAAGTAAAAATGTTCGTTCAAAAAAAGACAAACTTCTATTTTGGCTGTTCTGTCTTATACAGAAAGCTGTTGATTTCAGCAGGCTCACGTGCAAAATTCAACCTGTCTGCTAATATCTCAACTCTGAGCAGGAAATGATAATTTTATGATGTTTTCTTTTCTTCTGTAGAATGACAATGACTACATTAAATTAAATAAAGCCAAATAGACATATTACATATAAATGTTCAAATATTTTGTCAGAGAGTAGAATTGTATGTTGACAAGAACTATTACTCAATAATAAATTATGGTGACTTAACAGGATTTCAATTACAAGATAAAATACATAAACTTACACCATGGTTCTCATGCACTTATTTTTCTGGCAAATAAAAAATTAAAAACTCTCTTAAATATTGTCTCCATAGGAAATCTAGCAGGTGAGCAGTGAAAAATACGTCAAAAATCCATTTTACCGGAGTCACTGTTGTTTCTTTACCTTCTCCGTTAGATTCACTCCTACAGCTACTGTTTTTAGATTTGCATCAAAACTACAGAATAACTTCTGCCCATTCTTAAGGTGGCAATTACAGGGACACTGAATTCTACACAACCTGAATCAGGCCTGCATAATAGTCTAGATGAAAATGCAATAATATAAAACATTTCAGGTAATTTTATAAGGCAGAGTACTATGGATGACCAAATTTGTAAAAGGCACAGTAGATGAGGAAAGAGAACATCTTATTTTTATTCCTGACTCTTCTATGAATTAACTGGGACCATGGGCAAGGTGTTTATCATTTCTGTGCTTTGCCTTTCTTAAATAAGCATCGATAAGATAGATTAACTGATATCTAAGCTCCTTCCAACTTTAACAAAATCATTTATTATAATTTCCTTATATTTGCTATTCTTTAAGAGTTTACATAAGTTTGAAAAATATGCCTATGTTCACAGTACGTCCATCTTTCCAAATTATTACTTACAAACAACATAGGCATCTCTCTACAGTCTTATCCCCAGAATCTGTGGGCATACTTTAGTTGTGCATTTGTTTTTTAATAACTCTTTAACTTCTTCATTGTTTAGTCTTGGGAGGGTATGTGTGTCCAGGAATTTATCCATTTCTTCTAGATTTTCTAGTTAATTTGCGTAGAGGTGTTTATAGTATTCTCTGATGGTAGTTTGCATTTCTGTGGGATTGGTGGTGATATCCCCTTTATCATTTTTTATTGCATCTATTTGATTCTTCTCTCTTTTCTTCTTTATCAGTCTTGCTAGCGGTCTATCAACTTTGTTGGTTTTTTCAAAAAACTGGCTCCTGGATTCATTGATTTTTGAAGAGTTTTTTTGTATCTCTATCTCCTTCAATTCTGATCTGATCTTAGTTATTTCTTGCCTTCTGCTAGCTTTTGAATGTGTTTGCTCTTGCTTTTCTAGTTCTTTTAATTGTGATGTTAGGGTGTCAATTTTATATCTTTCCTGCTTTCTCTTGTGGGCATTTAGTGCTATAAATTTCCCTCTACACACTGCTTTAAATGTGTCCCAGAGATTCTGTATGTTGTGTCTTTGTTCTCATTGGTTTCAAAGAACATCTTTATTTCTGCCTTCATTTTGTTATGTACCCAGTAGTCATTCAGGAGCAGGTTGTTCAGTTTCCATGTAGCTGAGCAGTTTTGAGTGAGTTTCTTAACGCTGAGTTCTAATTTGATTGCACTGTGGTCTGAGAGACAGTTTGTTATAATTTCTGTTTTTTTACATTTGCTGAGGAGTGCTTTACTTCCAACTATGTGGTCAGTTTTGGAATAATGTTATCTAATGTCGACAGTGGGGTGTTAAAGTCTCCCATTATTATTGTGTGGGAGTCTAAGTCTCTTTGTAGGTCACTAAGGACTTGCTTTATGAATCTGGGTGCTCCTGTATTGGGTGCATATATATTTAGGATAGTTAGCTCTTCTTGTTGAATTGATCCCTTTACCATTATGTAATGGCCTTCTTTGTCTCTTTTGATCTTCATTGGTTTAAAGTCTGTTTTATCAGAGACTAGGATTGCAACCCCTGCGTTTTTTTGTTTTCCATTTGCTTGGTAGATCTTCCTCCATCCCTTTACTTTGAGCCTATGTGTGTCTCTGCACGTGAAATGGGTCTCCTGAATACAGCACACTGATGGGTCTTGACTCTTTATCCAATTTGCCAGTCTGTGTCTTTTAATTGGAGCATTTAGCCCATTTACATTTAAGGCTAATATTGTTATGTGTGAATTTGATCCTGTCATTATGAGTTAGCTGGTTATTTTGCTTGTTAGTTGATGCAATTTCTTCCTAGCCTCGATGGTCTTTACAATTTGGCATGTTTTTGCAGTGGCTGGTACCGGTTGTTCCTTTCCATGTTTAGCGCTTTCTTCAGGAGCTCTTTTAGGGCAGGCCTGGTGGTGACAAAATCTCTCAGCATTTGCTTGTTTGTAAAGGATTTTATTCCTCCTTTAATTATGAAGCTTAGTTTGGCTGGCTATGAAATTCTGGGTTGAAAATTCTTTTCTTTAAGAATGTTGAATATTGGCCCCCAACTCTCTTCTGGCTGTAGAGTTTCTGCAGAGAGATCCACTGTTAATCTGATGGGCTTCCCCTAGTGGGTAACCCAACCTTTCTCTCTAGCTGCCCTTACCATGTTTTCCTTCGTTTCAACTTTGGTGAATCTGACAATTATGTGTCTTGGAATTGCTCTTCTTGAGGAGTATCTTTGTGGCATTCTCTGTATTTCCTGAATTTGAATGTTGGCCTGCCTTGCTAGGTTGGGGAAGTTCTCCTGGATAATGTCCTGCAGAGTGTTTTCCAACTTGGTTCCATTCTCCCTGTCACTTCCAGGTACACCAATCAGACATAGATTTTGTTTTCTCACATAGTCCTGTATTTCTTGGAGGCTTTGATCATCTCTTTTTACTCTTTTTTCTTTAAATTTATCTTCTTACTTCATTTCATTCATTTGATCTTCAGTCACTGATACCCTTTCTTCCAGTTGATCGAAGCAGCTACTGAAGCTTGTGCATTCATCACGTTGTTCTCCTGACATGGTTTTCAGGTCCATCAGGTCATTTAAGGACTTCTCTACATTAGTAATTAATAGTCTACCAACCAAAAGATGTCCAGGACCAGACGGATTCACAGCCAAATTCTACCAGAGGTAGGAGGAGGAGCTGGTACCATTCCTTCTGAAACTATTTCAATCGATAGAAAAAGATGGAATCCTCTCTAACTCATTTTATGAGGCCAGCATCATCCTGATACCAAAGCCTGGCAGAGACACAACAAAAAAAATTCAGAATTTTAGACCAATATCCCTGATGAATATCGATGCAAAAATCCTCAATAAAATCCTACAAGCCGAATACAGCAGCACATCAAAAAGCTTATCCACCATGATCAAGTGGGCTTCATCCCTGGGATGCAAGCCTGGTTCAACATACCAAATCAATAAATGTAATCCAGCATAAAAACAGAACCAAAGACAAAAACCACATTATTATCTCAATAGATGTGGAAAAGTCCTTTGACAAAATTCAGCAGCCCTTCATGCTAAAAACTCTCAATAAATTAGGTATTGATGGGATGTATCTCAAAATAATATGAGCTTTTTATGACAAATCCACAGCCAATATCATACTTAATGGGCAAAAACTGGAAGCATTCCCTTTGAAAACTGGCACAAGACAGGGATGCCCTCTCTCACCACTCTTATTCAGCATAGTGTTGGAAGTTCTGGCCAGGGCAATCAGGCAGAAGAAAGAAATACAGGGTATTCAATTAGGAAAAGAGGAAGTCAAATTGTTCCTGTTTGCAGATGACATGATTGCATATTTAGAAAACTCCATCATCTTATCCCATAATCTCCTTAAGCTGATAAGCAACTTCAGCAAAGTCTCAGGATACAAAATCCATGTGCAAAAATCACAAGCATTCTTATACACCAATAACAGACAAACAGAGAGCCAAATCATGAGTGAACTCCCATTCACAATTGCTTCAAAGAGAATAAAATACCTAGGAATCCAACTTACAAGGGATGTGAAGGACCTCTTCAAGGAGAACTACAAACCACTGCTCAATGAAATAAAAGAGGATACAAACAAATGGAAGAACATTCCATGCTCGTGGATAGGAAGAATCAATATCATGAAATTGGCCATACTGCCCAAGGTAATTTATAGATTCAATGCCATCCCTATCAAGCTACCAATGACTTTCTTCACAGAATTGGAAAAAACTACTTTAAAGTTCATATGGAACCAAAAAAGAGCCCACATTGCCAAGTCAATCCTAAGCCAAAAGAACAAAGCTGGAGGCATCACGCTACCTGACTTCAAACTATACTTACAAGGCTACAGTAACCAAAACAGCATGGTACTGGTACCAAAACAGAGATATAGAACAGAACAACAGAGGCCTCAGAAATAACACCACACATCTATAACCATCTGATCTTTGACAAACCTGACAAAAACAAGCACTGGGGAAACGACTCCCTATTTAATAAATGGTGTTGGGAAAACTGGCTAGCCATATGTAGAAAGCTGAAACTGGATCCCTTCCTAACACCTCATACAAAAATTAATTCAAGATGGATTAAAGACTTACATGTTAGACCTAAAACCATAAAAACCCTAGAAGAAAACCTAGGCAATACCATTCAGGACATAGGCATGGGCAAGGACTTCATGTCTAAAACACCAAAAGCAGTGGCGACAAAAGCCAAAATTGACAAATGGGATCTAATTAAACTAAAGAGCTTCTGCACAGCAAAAGAAACTACCATCAGAGTGAACAGGCAACCCACAGAATGGGAAAAGATTTTTGCAATCTGCTCATCTGATAAAGGGCTAATATGCAGAATCTACGAAGAACTCAAACAAATTTACAAGAAAAAAACAGACAACCCCATCAAAAATTGGTTGAAGGATATGAACAGACACTTTTCAAAAGAAGACATTTATGCAGCCAGCAGACACACGAAAAAATGCTCATCATCACTGGCCATCAGAGAAATGCAAATCAAAGTCACAATGAGATACCATCTCACACCAGTTAGAATGGCGATCATTAAAAAGTCAGGAAACAACACGTGCTGGAGAGGATGTGGAGAAATAGGAACACTTTTACACTGTTGGTGGGACTTTAAACTAGTTCAACCATTGTGGAAGACAGTATAGTGATTCCTCAAGGATCTAGAACTAGAAATACCATTTGACCCAGCCATCCCATTACTGGGTATATATCCAAAGGATTATAAATCATGCTGCTATAAAGACACATGCACACGTATGTTTATTGCGGCACTATTCACAATAGCAAAGACTTGGAACCAACCCAAATGCCCATCAATGATAGACTGGATTGAGAAAATGTAGCACATATACACCATGGAATACTGTGCAGCTGTAAAAAAGGATGAGTTCATGTCCTTTGTAGGGACATGGATGAAGCTGGAAACCATCATTCTCAGCAAACTATCACAAGGACAAGCAACCGAACACGGCATGTTCTCACTCATAGGTGGGAACCGAACAATGAGAACACTTGGACACAGGAAGGGGAAGATCACACACCGGGGCCTGTCATGGGGTAGGGGGAGGGGGGAAGGATAGCATTAGGAGATATACCTAATGTAAATGATGAATTAATGGGTGCATCACACCAACATGGCACATGTATAAATATGTAACAAACCTGCACATTGTGCCATGTACTCTAGAACTTAAAGTATAATAATAAAAAAAATAACTCTTTAATAGTTGCTAGGAGCCAAATTTGTAGTAGTTTCAAATTAGTTATTTTCCAAATCTTAGGTGCAATTAGGGTATCTAAGATCATTGTGAGTAGTGTTATGGGTCATCTCATATATTCAGATAACAGAGGCCAAAGTTTTTTCCTCTCAATTTTTTGAGACTTTGCCTTTCCATTGGACTCCCCAAGGTTACTTAATTTAAGGTCACAACTTTATCACTTTAGAACATTGAATGGATCTCTAGCTCAATTTGTGACTTAATAACTTAAAGACAGTATGGACATCAGCATGATACACTTTTAAATCTAAGTCTTCTCATAACACAGTTTTTTTTTCAGGAGTAAATATCTAATGTGTATGGAAATGGTGTATTTGTTCATCTAATTTTTACGTTACAAGGAATAAACATTTTATTCTTTCCCATTGCCATACTTCTTAAATTAAATTTTCTTTATTTTTAATTATTATGTGTACATAACATTTGTACATATTTATGGGAAATGTGAAGCTTTGATGTAAGCATCCAATGTGTAATAATCAAAATAGGGTAATTGAGGTATCCACCCCCTCAAATCTTATTCATGTCTTTGTGTTACAAACATGCCAATTCCACTCTTTTGGTTATTTTGAAACATACAATAAATTATTGATAACTATAGCTTCCAAATACAAGATATTATTTGTTGTATCTAACCATATTTTTGTACCTGTTAACTATCCCACCTTTATCTCTTTTTCTGCACTTCCCTTCTCAATCTCTGGTAACCATCATTCTACACCCTATCTCCATGAGTTCAACTTCTTCCACATGTGATATTTGTCTTTCTGTGCCTGGTGTTTTTCACTTAACATAACGTCCTCCGCTTCCATTTATGTTGTTGCAAATCACAAAATTTCACTCTTTTTACAGCTGAATAAGAATGCAGACAGATCTTGATTTCAGCAGGCTCAAGTTCAAAGTTCCACCTGTTTGCAAATATCTCAACTCTGAGAGGGAAATGATAACTTTATGATGTTTTCTTCTCTTCTGTAGGAAAATGACAGTGACCGCATTAAATTACATTAAACCAAATAGGTACACTACATATGAATGTTCAAATATTTTCCATATAGTAGAATTGTATATTAAGAACTGTTAGTAAATTAAAACACTCCATTGTGTATATGAGCCACATTTTCTTTATCAATTCATTGATTGGTGGGTGCTTACCTTGCTTTCACGTCTTGGTTATTTTGAATAGTGCTGTAATAAATATCGGAATGCAGATTTGTTTTCTTTTGGATATATACCTGGAAGAGAGATTCCTGGATCATATGTTAGTTCTATTTTTAGTTTTTGAGAAACTTTCCTACTGTTCTCCATAGTGATTGTACTAACATACATTTCCACAAACAGTGTACGTGAGTTTCTCTTTCTCCATATCCTCACCAGCATTCGTTATTGCTGTCTTTTGGTTAAAATACATTTTAACTAGGGTGAGATGTTACCTCATTATAGTTTTGATTTGCATTAGTCTGATTAGCTATGTTGAACATATTTGCATATAACTGTTGTCTATTTGTATGTTTTCTTTAGTAAAGTTTCTATTCATATATTTTGCCCATTTTTTAATCTGATTATTTGTGGGTTTTTTTTCTATTTAGTTGTTTGAGCTCCTTACATATTTTGGTTATTGTTAGAAAGGTAGTTTGCAAATATTTCCTCCCATGCTATGGTTGTGTCTTCACTTTGCTTACTGTTTTCTTTGCTGTGCAGAAGCTTTTTAGCTTGATGTGATTCCATTTGTTCATTTTTTATTTGGTTGCCTATGCTTTTGAGGTCTTACTCAAGAAATCTTTGCCCAGCATAATGTCCTGGAGTATTTCCCCAATATTTTCTTCTAATAGTTTCATAGTTTCAGAATGAAGTTTTTAATTCATTTTGATTTGATTTCTCTATATGGCAAGAGATAGAGGTCTAGTTTCATACTCTCTTTAACATTTCTTGTAAAACAACTCTGATGTTGACAAAATCTCTGTTTTTTTGAGAAATGTCTTTATTTCTTTACGTTTGAAGGATAATTTTTCTAAATACAACATTATAGTTTTAAAATTGGAGTGGTTTTTAAAATTATTATTTCCTATAGTACTTTGAATATGTCAACCTGCTTTCTCTTGACCTGCAAAGTTTCTGCTGAGAAGTCTGCTGCCAAACATATTGGAGCTCCATTATGTGTTATTTGCTCCTCTCTCTTGTTTATTTTAGGATCCTTTTTTTAAAAAAAAATCTTTGAACTTTGAGAGTTTGATTATTATATGCCTTGGAGAAGTCTTCTTGGGGTTGTATCTACTTTTTCTTTTATGACCTTCTTGTACCTGGATACTCACACCTTTCACTAGGTTTGGAAAGTTCTATGTTGTTAGTGATTTTTGAATAAACTTTATACTCTGATTTCTTTCTCTACATCCTCTTTAAGGCCAATAACTCTGAGGTTTGCCATTTTAAGTCTGTTTTCTGGATATTGTAGTCATAATTCATTCTTTTTAAGTTTTTCTCCTCTAACAGTGCATTTTCATATTACCTGTCTTCAAGGTCACTACATATTTTGCATGCTTGGTGAATTCTGCTATGGAGAGACTCTGATACATTTTTCAGTTTGTCAATTGAATTTTTCAGCTCCAGAATTTTTGCTTGATTTTTATTATTTCAATATCTTTGTTAAATTTCTCTGACAGAATTCTGAATTCCTTCTCTGTATTATCTTATAGTTTGTTGGCTTCCTCAAGACAGCTATTTTGAATAATCTGCCTGAAAGTTTACATATCTATATTACTGAGACTGATAATTTCTGCCCTATTTAGTTTGTTTTGTGAGGTCATGTTTTCCTGAATAACATGTGGACACTCATGAATGTCTGGGCATTGTAGATTTAGGTATATATACTGATCTCTGTAGTTCAGAATGTTTGTACTCACCTTTCTTGAGAAGGCTGTCCACATAGTCAGAGAATTGGGTATTGTGATTTAAGCCTGTGGTCACTGCAGCTGTGTTAAACATCACTGCACTTTTAAACTCCTCTATATAATTTTTCATTTCCTTCTATGGATGAATTATTGGGCAGAACCTAGAGCTGTTTTTGCAATATTTCAAAAGATTAACAAATAATTACATGTGTCTAGATCTTAATAGTCAAATCCAATCTAATATCTGATTTCTTTTATATTGTATTTTGTTTAATCTTCCTCAGTAAATTTTAAGTTTTGTAAATAGGGATTATTATTTACTATAGTGACAACCTTTAACATTTTTGCAACTTTTGTTACTTCCAGAGGAAAAGATTGTAGTAGAGAAATAAGCATTACTGTGAACAGGCATGTGATAAAAGGTTTGGAGTACAGTGCTAAATGCTTGAGGGGATGGATACCCCGTTCTCCATGATTCCTTCTAGTTTTAATATATATTAGCTGTGTGATCTTCAACAATAACTTAAAGAATCTTTACTTTACATTTCACATTTGTATTTTGGAGCTATATCTCCAAATTATATGTATATATATTTAATTATATATCTCTCTTTAATTATAATGTCGTAATTAGAATATAATAAATCATTAAAGCATTTAAAATAACAAATGGCACTTAGTAAACACTAGATAATTATTATTTTTATCATGATTACTAATGTTAATTGAGTTTGAGTATGGACTCTGCAGAGCATTTTGTTTTCCTTTTAAAATTCAATTTGTGTAAAAATATGAGCTAAAATGATAATTATACCTATTTTTATAGGGAAACTGAGGAATTGGATGTCATGTACTTTGCAGGCAACCATTAAATTTTATGCAAATGACATTTATTTCAATGTAAATCTGCTTTAACTTAATGCTATATCTGCTAATTTTCTTATACCATGCACTTTGCATACCGCTAAGAAGTATCATCTTAACAAATACAAAAATGCATAATTGGAATGCTTTATTTTATTAAACTTATGGGCAGTCAAGCCAAAGACTTGTAGGGCCTGAATTCAGTCATTTGCCTACCAGTTTGTGATATCTGATTGTGTGAACTCTGACAGATAGAAGAATAATTTAAAACATAGAACCACTGGCTCAAGACACATAGTTTAATTTGTTTCTTTAAGCTTTCAAGTTGATAAGGAAAATAATCTTTCATCAAGGGCACAAATCCAAGGTGAAGATAAAGATATTTGCTCTAAAAGCATTCTTATTTTGACTACAAGGGTAGTATTATAAAGTTGGCCTCCTCAAAATATTCCCAATATAAAAAGGGAAATGTGGCTAAATAAGGTTGTTGTAATGATGCTGATATTATTCATTCTCTCTCTGACACACAAACACACACACACACACTTTTTTTTTTTTTTTAGCACACTCATCCAATTCTTTCTCTTTCACCAATAAGATTTTTCTCTATGGGGCTAGAAAATCTGTTCATGTCACTGCTACTATGAAGTCACAGATGTCAAGCTATTTTGTGTTTTCTGGATGGGCCCAATATCTGCATTGCTTATGGAACCAAGCTTCTTTCATTAAAGGACCAGATGCTGCCAGGGCACAGTCTCCATCATTACTCACTTTTGCTACAAATTTCCAATTTGTAGAATTTTAGCATCTTTAAAGATACTACTAGTTAGAAAATGTCCCAATGAAACTTGTGAAACTCTGATAGATTGCCTAAGTCAGACTTACAAGGACAAACAGAAAAGGAATTCTCATGGAGACAACCATGCCTGCATTGTTGGCTGATTATTAAGGTACTTCTAGTATTTGCACCTGAACATTTCAACCAATATTCATTTCTCTCTTGGGAGACTGATTTCTTAACCAAAGATATATTTAAATATTATAAAAGTAGTCAAAAAAGACATATCTTCTTTCTCAGTTCATTAGCTCAGATTGGTCACTGTGGCTTAACGGTTAATGACAATGTTGTATAGTTTGTGACATTTGGAGTAACATATTCCTTATCTGATATAAATAAAATGTCTCTTTTTGTCCTGGTAATGTCATTTCCTATGAACTATTGCAGTGATGTGCTGCTTTGGTATATAAAAATCAGTGCCATGTATCTGATATCACAATAGACTATTTTAAAATCAGGTTTCTACTCTCTTTATCTGTATCCTGCTCAACATGATGTAATGTTTTGATTTGCAGTCAGTTTATAAGCATCTAAAATCTGACACTTGAAATGCTCAAAGCAACCACATTAATGGAGATTTTTGTATGAACACAAACACATTAATACAGCAGGGAAAAAGAGTTTGAGCCAGTTTGTTGCACAAAGGACATCATTTTCCTGAAGACAAATGGGGTGTTAAGTTCAGCTGCCATCACAGTGACAGTACAAACAACTAAAAGACAGAATTATTGCCAAGAGTTTCACTTTGCCTGATAATGATTGAAAGAAAATACACTGTGATATCACGTGGAAATGTAGGTTTTCAGAATTTCTACTTTTCTAAAAGAAGCAGCTATATAAAGCAGAGAAATACACTCATTTCTCAGTTGTATTTATTTTAAAAGGTAGACAAATAAATTGTAATAATTCTAAATTCATTCTTATTTCATTTTATTCATAAGTCAACTTGGAGACAATTCTGGAGATGCAAAAGTCAAATATTTGCGCTTTTTATTTTTTAGCCACACAACTAAAGAAAGGCTTAAAAAATCACTTTTCTGGCCATATATGCTATTTTGTTCTTTATTCAGCCTCTTGAGAAGAGATGCGATGTCGAAAAATGTACCATGATTGAGCAAAATGCATTAGAGTAGTTTTTCCTGGATTTCTTATGAACATGGTAGTCAATGTATAAAAGCCTGTTTATACAACAATTTTTTTGACCGTATGTTTTAAAATATAATGATTTTCTTTTATTATTATTATTATTATTATACTTTTTTAGGGTACGTGTGCACAATGTACAGGTTAGTTACATATGTATACATGTGCCATGCTGGTGTGCTGCACCCATTAACTCGTCATTTAGCATTAGGTATATCTCCTAATGCTATCCCTCCCCCCTCCCCCCACCCCACAACAGTCCCCAGAGTGTGATGTTTCATTTGCCTCTTGACATTGCTATTTTAACGTGGAATATTTCTAAATTTCTTCATAGTATTTTGTCTCAATATTTAATTCTATTTAATCAAAGTTATTGTACCTGGAGTACTTAGAAAAGCATTAGTGAATACATGCTTATGATAACACATATGTGTGTACGCACACAGAGTAAGCCCAGTGAAGGAATACTGTTCAGGCTTTTTGTCGGTCCATAGTTTGGAGACTATAGTATTAGAGACTTGCAAAGGTTAAGTTATACTTCAGGCAAAACAAATTAACTTTATTTAAAATTCAGAAGGTAAATCTGGAATAAATGGCCTTTTCCCTGTATCCAATATATAACAAATGAATATAAATATACATGTGGTTATATAGTTATAGATAACATAACACGTAACACATAACATTTTTGTACATTTGTACATATCTCTTCACCGAGTGTAAATTTCCTGTCTTATGTTGTTAAGTACATCAGTTTTTTTTTAGAGAGGCACGTTAAGGGTTATTTGTAAAACAGTTGCTTTCTAAGCAATTTACAGATTAATTGAAACTAGCTTTATAACTAAAATAAATCACAATGTTCAGTTCCACAGATGCATGAGATAATACATTTTAATAGATAATTCTCCTGAGAATCTTCCAAAATCAAATTATTTGATGTAAAGAGTTAGTTATTTTTCTTATGTAACCCAGGAGACGGTATCCAAAATATAGCCCTTCCATAGTTTCTTGCTTTTTCTACCTCCTGTTTCATTATTTAGGTGAAAGCTTTTTAAATTTGAAGGCAAAGCTGACTTATTTAAAACTTGAACAATTAGATATAAATGCCCTGAAGTCACCACCATTAGAAATCAATAGCTTAGGATAGCTTGTCAGGATACTAGTGGAGAAAATGAACTCTGCATTTAAATATGTGTGGGAAAGTTGGGGGAGGTATTAAATAGTTCTTTTTCTTTCCTATATGAATGACTACTACCATGTCAATCAGTCTTTTCTGAATTTCTAATCTACTAGTGTTGAATACAGCATATTTTATTACCCCCACAGAATGCCTATAAATATACTGAAATTGTTCATCAAAGTTCTTATCAGCTATGTGGTTACTAGTAATGCAAAGAATCTCTCCTTATCTGTTGAGGAAAAATTTATTGCTCCCTAATCACAGAACTCAATTACTTTTATCAACCACATTAGGTGCTTAGATAAAGTTTCATTACATCTCCCCTACTCTGTTGTTACCTGCCAGGGCCTTATGCTCAATATCCTGAGAGATATGATGGAGCGCATTTAATCCATCCGAGTCAGGAACATTTATAGTTCTGTGTTTTTGCTAGCTTCTGTATTGCGACTCAGCTAAGTACACGTGTTTAGGCAATTTCAGTAAATACAAATTGTCAACACGTACAGCATCTGGTATTTAGGCATAAACAGATGTCTCCAGTACAGATGCTTCCATGAATTTGGCTACTGTTCCATTGTAGATTGTAAATCATGTTTCCACCCAAAGGCTCTTGAGCTAAAACATAATTGACATAAAGCTTTATCATCAATTAGATAAGACTTTAATGGTATATATGTGTAAGTGTATGTGTGTGTGTATATATAAGTATACATATATACATATATACCATTAAATATATTTGATTTGTTAATTTGTCCTTTATACCCTTTTGACTGCAATCAAAATGGTATGATAAAACTAGCTAGTTAAATGGAGATTATATACATACACAAATATATACATATATACATACACACATATACATATATACACACCTATATATGTATGTATATATGCATATGTATATACATATACATATATGCATACACATATATGCATATACATATATGCATACACATATATGCATACATATATACACATGTATATACATGTGTATATACACACACACACGCACACATATACATGTATCTGGTCTGTGCCTGGCCCAGGTCAGTTATTTAAGTGACCTGCATAGTTTTGTAGGTGCTTGAGGACAGTGACTATGTCTTCAATATTACACTAGGTTCAACTCAGGTCTATCTCTTGAATCTTGGCTCAATATGTGTGGCATTTTCATTCTAAAATTACTATCTCTCAATTCATTCTTCAATTGTTGTTTTATGTTGCACCAGTCTACAATGATGATCTCACTAAAGCCTGCTACTACTTCAGATGATAAGGTACACACTAGTGATAGTCATAATACTTGTTCACATGTTACATTTGAATGACATGCTACTCTCTTCTCATTGCTCATACCACTGACAAAGTCCATTAAGAAGGAACTGACAGAATATTGTCCTAAGGGGTTATTTGCATTTGTTTTGTTTTAGTTAGTAGAAATTCTTGTGTTTTCATCAGCAAAGAATTTCTTTATATATATATATATTTTTTTATTATACTTTAAGTTCTAGGGTACATGTGCACAACGTGCAGGTTTGTTACATATGTATACATGTGCCATGTTGGTGTGCTGCACCCATTAACTCGTCATTTACATTAGGTATATCTCCTAATGCTATCCCTCCCCCCTCCCCCCACCCCACAAATAATTTCAACAGGAATATGTGGTTGCGATGATAATGAGGATACTGAAAGGCAGAAATGGAAAATTGGCATCTAGCTAAGTAGATTGGCTCTAACATTAAGTATATCAGGCTGCCCGATATTATGCATCTATGGCTGAGAGGGTGTTAATTTACCAACAGAATAGAGTAGAAAGACACTCGTTGTGAAAGTTGACCTCACAAATGAAAACCAATGTCTTGTTACTTCCCACCATATCTCTGTGTCCACGATCTTCACATCCAATGGTAAAACAAGGAACTTCTCACATGGTGCCACACACCACACACAGAGGAACACTTTTATCCCTTATTACCTCAAACACATAATCTTTTCTGCACTACAGGTATTGAGTCATTTTTCTGAGAAGAAAAAAACATTTCTAGAAGAATTGGGAAGACTGGAAACTTGACTCTCAGACGTCAGATATTCTGTGTTAGAACTTCCTCTCTCTGTGTTAGAAAGGATATTCTCTCACTTTGTGGATCAATGTCCTTAAGCAGCTATTTTGCATGGCTTTTTATGCATATTTTATGACCTAGATGTCAGGCAAAGATGCAACATGAGAAAGTAAATTTTGAAAAACTCACTTTTGTTAAGTACTGTTGAGATACTCTACATAGGTAGGTATGTAATTATAATTGGTCCTCATTACCCATTTTAAAGAGATGATTATCCTTCTACCTATTTGTCGTCTGTTTTTCTAGACATAGATATACACAGCGATTGTGCTGAATCTGTTAGGAAAAAAGCATGGCTGCTCCTCAGATGATACTTCAAAGAGATGTAGGGCCAAGAATATTTTTTCCCCAGAGGAAGAGTAAAATCTAAGGAGAGCACTGGTTCTGGAGTCAGAACACCCGGTTCTACTGTTTACTTAATGTACACCTTGGATTGTTTTAATTTTAATAGACGATAACATTAATAATACTTTTTATGGATCTGTAACAGTCAAATGAGGATATACAAATAAATGCCCCATAAATTTCCAAGTAAAATATAAGGGACAGTAATTATTACTTAGCTGACACCTTACCATCTGAGACTTTAGATTTTTTACAGTACTTGATCCATACCTGCCCGAGACTCCTGCAATACGGAGACTGAATTCAGACTGTGGCCCTTTAATGAGCATAGTACGTGGATCTGCCTACTGTGGAATAAATTCATTCTTCAGTTATGTAAATCCCTAGCCCACCAAGTAAATTCGTTGGTGCTAAGAAAATACTGGCTTCTTGTTGTATCCTTAGCAAAATATAGGAGTGAAAATAAGGATAAGAGTAAAAAATAATCACAATGTCAGAGCACCTGCCCCATGCCAACAATGTTTCATATCTATTACCGCTAATCCTCAAAAACACTCTAACAGGTAAGTTTTATATTTGTCCAAAGATATGTCAAATATAATTTCTAGAGCAGAGCACAATATCTGATTTGTCATTCTCTAATGCCTGTCTAAGAACTTTCTGCTAAATAATTGCCTCTGTAGTTCAGGAGACAAAAATGAGCTAATTTTCTAAAGATTATTGAAGAGGGTTTACATAAAGTGGCTGTTATCAGAAGGATTGTCTCATGGCACAGTGCTTAATAATGCTCAGTTTAGATAACACAAACATCGGAGATAACACTCACACCGTGTCCTGATATGCAAATCATGGAGAATATTTGAAGCAATTATTTGGATAATTTTTGAAGAAAACAAATGCCATTACCTATGATAGTAGAAAAATTAATGCTAGCTTTTTCTACTGTACTAATAATATTAATAAATATTTCCTGCTTATATCATGTCTGAGGCAGTTCAAAAGGCCCCTTTTCTTGTAGCTATGCCATCTGGAACAAATGCTTTTAGTAGAGAAAACTAGGAATAGAAGATTCATAATAGTCTTTAGTTGCATTGGCCCTGAAGTGACACCCTACATACACACTGTACTCTAGTTAGTAAATTTACTTTTTATACGGTGCGAGGTTACAAAGTGAACCTGATACATATGTATAGTAGGGATGAAAGTACGTAAGTTATACATAATGGGAGTCAGGTTTTTCACTGTATTATGCCATTCTCATACTGCTATGAAGAAATACCTGAGACTGGGTAATTTATAAAGAAAAGAGGTTTAATTGACTCACAGTTCCACATGGCTGGGGAAACCTTAGGAAACTTAAAATGATGGTGGAGGGCACCTCTTTTCAGGTTGGCAGGAGAGAGAATGAGTGCCCAGTGAAGGGGGAAGCCCTTATTTAAAAAAAATCAGATCTTGTGAAAACTAACTCACTATTATGAGAACAGGATGGGGGAAACTGCCTCTATGATTCAATTATCTTCACCTGGTCCCTCCCACGACACGAGAGGATTGTGGGAATTACAATTCATGATTAGATTTGAGTGGGGACACAGCCAAATCATATTGCTGTCAGAGAAATAAGCTACAAATAAATAAATACAACAAGAGAGCACAATGAAGCCTAGAATGAACCCTATGGGGCTAGACGACAGCTAGAGAGATTCAATAGAACCCTTGTCTTTTAAAATATGTAATATACATAGAAGTAGACCAAAAAAAAGGTGTGTATAGAGACTGACTGGAATACATAGTTATGTTTGCTACCTCTATCCTCTGATAGGATCTAAAAGTTGTGACATTCCAGTAGCAACAAGCATATCTAGGGCCCAGATTTTGATTTCTAAAGATAATTTCCAATAAAAGAAACCATTACTTTTTGCAGAATTATTTGTTCTAGGGTACATACAAGACATCTTGTAGGGCTACAAAGTAATGAAGGTCTAAAAAAAAAAAGGAGGAAAAGGAAAGGATGGGGTTATATCTGGGGATGTATCAAAAGGAGACAGAAATCAACCTGAAAGAACTCTCAAGGGCCAGAAATGAAACAAGTTGAAGAACAAAATAAATAATATATTTTATTATACTCCTTAGAATAAGATATCTATCCAATGTTCCTACTGGTATATATAAATAAATAAGTAAGGAACAACTGTCTTATAGAAGAACCTTAATAAGGGTGGAAATAAAAAGGTAAATTGAAAATCATAATTAGAAAACCATGGTAAAATGTTTACAGACCAAACCTATTGATAAATGTTGAAATCAGTGGATGAAACTTTAAGAAGTGGAATATCCATATTGACTCAAAATATCTCTCCACAATGTCTGTGGTGTTTTGTATATAACCACAGAACTTTGATATTCCCTTATCTAGTAGATAGAGCTTATTTCTCCCCATCCTAAGTGGAGGCTGGACTTTAGGACTTGGTTATAATGAATGGTGTATGAGAAGGAAAACAACTTATTTTACAATGAAGAAAACTGAAATACACTACCTTTACCAGATGATCACGTTAACAATACTAGGAATAAGTCATACCGACATCATGTACCCTTGAAAGGATGCAATGAAATGGGAGCATCATCTCTGTAGTATTATTCCTTATATCTATAATCTATTTATAAATAAATATTAGACAAATACAAACTGAGGCACATTTCCCAATATACCCTACCGATACATCTTATCCCTGACCTTTAACTTCTCCAAAACACTTTCACTAGAAATGAGCACTTTCACTAGAAACAAGCACTTTCATCTCTCTTGTCAAAAAGATCTATCATATTGACTTTATATATTAAATATCTATTTCACTGAAATTAATGGTATTGTTTTTTAAATAAGTCTATGAAGACGGACCTAACTGGCAATGTGGGACATGATGTTCAGTGTTTTTGCTTTCCCCATCCTGATCCCACTACAGGGCAATGTTGAAGTTTTAAATTCCAGGTTCTAATCCTTTTCTAAATATTTACTGAATTTCACATTAATTGATAAAAATTCCAAGATTCTTTCAACTAAATTTTTTTTTTGATTTGTGTTGTGGAACAGGTGAAAAGGGTAAATTGGAAGTCTAAATGTTATTTACAAACAGTGTATGGCACTGTTAAAAGCACGTTGAAGAAAAAAATGAATGTGTTTTTCAATGCAAATGTTTATAGTCTCAAGTTGAATATTTGTTTATGTTTATAAGCTTTTATATTACTGGTAGGCTCAATATAAGACAATTATTTTGGATTTATTATACATAATTATTCTAAGCTATGTTATTATACATGGATACTAAATTTCTTCAAGATATCTATATGATAAAGAATTAAACTAGCCAATGGAAAACTAGTAAAAAGTAGAAATCTTCAAGCAGGAACAATACAATTCTAGAATCCTGTAATACTTGAACATGAAAATGATAAGAATAATAATTTAGAGCTGTAGTGCCACTACCATACCCACAAACTTTATGTGGCTATGTATAAATTTAAATATAATTTACAATTCAGTTCCTTTATTACACTAGTCACACTTCAATTGCTAAAGAGCCACATATGGCTAGTAACTATCATATTAGAGAGCACAGGCATAGAACATTTTTTGTTACTGTAGAAACTTTTATTAGTCTGATTTAGATAAAAATGATATTAATTTAAAATGATGTTTTGTTTTTATTAAACATTTCCAAATGTATAATATAGCATAAATCTGTAGAAATTTAACTCATTCTCTCAACATACCTGAGGAGAAGAACATTTTCCTTCCTGTGAGAATTAAAAGCAAATAGAAAACAACATTTAAAGGTGTGTTTCAATCTGGACAGCAGGTCACTGCCCAAGTTCACTGAGCATTAAGTACCTTTGAAATCTTATAATGGCTGACATTACATTGTAGTCCTGAATCTCCAAAGATGTCTTTGATAATGGCTGTAATGATTAATTTACCTGTTGCCTGGTCTGGGCTAAAGAATAAACAGATAACTGGTAAAACATTGTTTCTGGGTGTGTTGAGAGTGTTTCCAGAAGAGATCAGCATTGAATTGGTAAACCGAAGAAAGATGATCGTCTTCACCAGTGTGAATGGTCATCCAATCTGTTTAAGGCCAGGATAGAATGATAAAGTGAATAGAGGGAAAATGTACTCTTTTAGTTGAGACATTCACTTTTCTCCTGCTCTCAGACATCAGCACTCCTGGTTTCCAGGCCTACAGACTCTGGCCTGGACTTGTATCATCAACCTCTACCCCTCTCTGCCAATTCCAGGGCATTTGAACTTGAACTGAATTTCAGTAATGGCTTTCCCAGTTTTCAAGCTTGCTGGCAGCAGATCATGTGACTTCTTTGCCTTCACAAGTGCACAACCCAATTCTTATAACACTATGATAAAGATAAATTTATCTCTTTCTCTGTTTCTTTTTCACACACACGTGTGTGTATATCCTATTGTTTTTGCTTCTTTGAATAGCTCTAATACAAATTTTTGTCCAAGAGTTTTCAAAACAAATAGAATTTTAAGGATGATTTTTATAAATTGATTCTGAGATTTTGAGGTTTCAGAAATTGTCTCCTTAGTCTGATTAGATTTGAAGATGGGAATGACTATTTCCAGTAGAAAAGAGGGCAATGACGTTCTATGGCCTGAATAGAGAAATGGAACCTGCACTTGATATTCCTTATCAACCACTTACAGAAGCAAGAAGCTCAGTGACTTTGTATATGACACTTTTGAACATTTCTTTTAAACTAAGGACTGTAATGATGTTCATTGGTTGCTCCCACTATCACTGTACAAAGTGGTGAAAGAAAAGGAGGAGTTCAAGGAAACAAATTCCCAACTCCAAGCTCTATTTCTTCTAGCTGCAAGGCTAGAATTGCCAAAAATAAAACACAGAAGCTCACCCTGTGATTGGCTGAATTACAATGAAGTTGTATTCCCAGCCTCTTTGAGTTTCTACTATTAAAATTAGGGCATTGATTGAGGAAAAAATTGAATTGCATAAGTTGAAAGAGGGTGTGAAGAAAGACCTTGAACCCCTAAATTATTTTTGCTTTTGACATGGACAGGGTCTTGGTCTGTCACACAGACTGAAGTGCAGTGGCGTGATCATAGCTCACTGCAGCCTTGAACTCCTGGGTTCAAGCTATCTTTTCACCTCAGCCTCCCAAATAGCTAGGACTGCAGGTGCATGACATCATACCTTGGTAAAAGCCCCTAAATTTAGATTGTTTTTCTTTGTCAGTGAAATTTCCATACACCCCATCAAATTAGCCTCTCAACCACCAGCAAAATTGGCTGTTCCATCTTCAGTGGTATTGGTCTCCCCACCTCCCTGTGAGAGTATTAACACATATTGCCTGGGAAAATAGTAAGAGTCTCTCCTAAAGTAGTTGCCATGGAAGACAATGTTGATTCTCCTCTCAACCTACCCCCAAGTGGCTGCACTCAACCAAAGGCAAGATGGGCATGGTTACCACAATGGACATCAGAATCAAAGCAGCAATCAGAATAATCTGACCTGCACAGACTTATGGATTTGGCTAGTTAATCACAGAGTTCCTAGCAGTAAAGTAGATAGGAACCATACTGAATTCTTACCTGATATATATAGATAGAAAAGTCTTAAGTCAAGTGAATAAACTTAAATCCTAACTGAAATCCTAAAAACAGAAAGTCACAACCCCTCAATCAATTATCAGGTCTAAGGAGTTTACAGACTCATAACTCTTTGAATTAAGGGGAGGCTGGTTCTCCTAGAGGAAAGACCTCAACATAAAATTTTGATTGTAAATCTTTCTTCCAGCCTTGTTCAAAAGGACCCATGGCTTTTTGTTAGGGTAAATGTGCTTCAAAGAAAAGGAAATAATCATACCTTTCGGGGACTACTGGGCACTGGCTCTGAAGTGACATTGAATCCAGGAGACGCAAAATGTCACTGTGGCTCTTTAGTCAGATTAGTGGCTTATAGAGATCAGGTAATCAATGAAGTTTTAGCTCAAGTCTGTCTCACAGTGGATCTAGAGGGTTCTGAATTCATCCTGTGGTCATTTCCCCAGTTTTAGAGACATGATTGAAATAGACATACTTAGCAGCTGCCTGAATCCCCACATTGGTTCTCTGACTTGTGAAATGAGGGCTATTATGGTAGGAAAGACAAAGTGGAAGCCAATATAACTGTCTCTACTTATAAAATAGTAAATCAGTAGCAGTGCCTCATTTGTGGAGAGATAGCAGGGATCCTTGCTACCACCAATGATTTGAAAGATGCAGGGGTGGTGATTCCTACCCCATCCTTATACCACTCTCCTATTTGGCTTGTGCAAAGGATGGATGGATCTTGGACACAGAATTATTGTAAGCTTAACCAGATGATGAATCCAACAGCATCTGATGTACCAGGTGTGGTTTCATGCTTGAGAGAATTAACACATAACCTGGTACTACTATGCAGCTATTGATCTGGCTGCCTGTTTAGACAGCCAGAGGATAAGTGCCTCTTTATCCATGTCCATAAGGCCAATCAGAAGCAATTTCCTTTCAGCTGGAAAGGCCATCAGTACATATTCAGCTACTCCAACTATATATCAACTCAGTGACCCTATATCATAACTTAGTTCAAGAAGGATCTTAATCATCTTAACCTTCTATAAAATAACACACTATTCCAATACACTCAAGACATTATGCTGACTGGACGTAGTGAGTGGGAGGTAGCAACCACTCTAGACTTATTGGTAAGACATTTATGTGTAAGACAGTGTTAAATAATCTTCACTAAAACTCAGGGACCTTCTATCTCAGAGAAATTCTTAGGGATCCAGTAATGTGGGACATGTCAAGATATACCTTCTAAGTTGAAGAATAAGTTATTGATTGTATCTATCCCTTCCTAAAACCATAAAAGAGGCACAGTGCCTAGAGGTCCCCTTCAGAATTTTAGAGGTGATATATCATTCATTTGGGTGTTTTACTTCAGCCCATTTACCAAGTGACCCCAAAAGTTGCTAGTTTTGAGATGGGCCCTGAAAAAGAGAAGGTTCAGCAACAGGTCTAGGCTATTGTGCAAGCTGCTCTGGCATTTGGGTAACATGATCCAGATGATCCAATGGGGCTTGAAGTGCCAGTGCAAATAGGGATGGTGTTTGAAGCCTTTGGCAGGTGCCCATGCATGAATCACAGTGTAAGTCATTAGGGTTTTGGAGCAAGAGCCTGCAATTATCTGCAATTGCATCATCTGCAATTAAATAAGCTCCTTTTGAGGAACAACTCTTGGCTTGCTATTGGGCGTTACTGAATGCTTGACTATGGGCCACCAAGTTACTATGAGACCTGAGCTGTCAATCATATACTGAATGTAATATGACCCAGCAAGCCATAATGTTAGGCTTGCATAGTAACACTGTATTATCAAATGAAAGTGGTATACATGTTATTGAACTTGAGCAGGCCTGAAGGTACAAATAAGTTACATGGATAAGTGGCCCAAATAACCATAATCTTCAATTCTGCTACCCTGCATTCTCTCTCCCAGCCTGCATCTGTGGCCTCATGGGGAATACCCTATGTTCAGTTGACAAAAAAAGAGAAAACTTGGGCTTGGTTTATGGATGGTTCTACCCTACATGCAGATACCACTGAAAACTGGACCACTGTAGAACTATAGTCCCTGTCTGGACATTCCTCAAAGATAGGAAAGAAGGGAAATCTTCCCATGGGTAGGATTTTGGGCAGGGCACCTGGTTTGGAACTTTGCTTGAAAGGAGAAATGGCCAGACATGTGATTATACAACAGTTCATGGGTTTTCAGCAATGGTTTGGCTGGATGGTCAGGGATTTGGAAGAAACATGATTAGAAAATTGGTGACAAAAATATTGGGGAAAGATATTTGAGGATAGAGAACTCTCTGAATGGGAAAAATTGTGACGATATTTATATCCCATGTGAATGCTCACCAAAAAGTGACTTCAGTAGAGAATTTTAATAATAAAGTGGATAGTAGGAACCAGTTTATAGATGGCACTCAGCCTCTTTCCACAGCCACCCCTGTCATTGCCCAAAGGGCTCATTTAAAATAAAAGGTCTTAGTAGCAGGGATGAAGGATAAGCAACATAGATTTCCATTCACCAAGGCTGACCTGGCTATGACCACCACTGAGTGCTCAATCTGCTAGAAGCAGAGATTAACACTAGGTCCCCATTTGGCACCATTCTCCAGGGTGATCAGTCAGCTATCTGATGACAGGTTGATTACATTGGACCATTTCCATTATGGGAGAAATAGCATTTTGTCCTTTCTGGAATAAACGCTTTGGATATAAATTTGCCTTCCTTACCTGCAATGCAGGTGTGGTGGCAGGTGCCTGTAATCCCAGCTACTCAGGAGGCTGAGGCGGGAAAATCACTTTAAGCTGGGAGGCCAAGGTTGGGGTGAGCCGAGATCGCACCATTGCACTCCAGCTTGGGCAACAAGAGTGAAACCCTGTCTTAAAAAATAATGTATTAACTTTATATCAGTATTTAAGTCATGTTAATTTTATATCCCAATATTTAAGGTATGGGATATCAGGAGAAGAGTTAACATTATTTCAAGACTTTTGAAGAAGAGTTAACATCATGCAAAGACTCCTTTTTTCGGAAGACATTAGAGCATTTTTGGTCATATAAATGATAATTGTATCATATTCGGCAGAATTATGACTTTGTTATTGTAGTTATTTGGAGGTTAAGTGTGGTTTAAGTACATGCATATGGGCACCAAGTTAAAAAGGGGTGAGCTTCTGATGGTTAATTTTATGTGTCAACTTGACTGGGCTAAGGGATGCCCAGATAGCCCATATTTTTTAGTGTGCCTGTAAGGAAGTTTCCAAAAGAGATTAGCATTTGAATTGGTAAACTGTGTAAAGAAGGTTGCTCCCATCAATGTGAATGGGCATCATTCAATCTGTTGAGGGTCAGCATAGAACAAAATAAAGGAAGGGCAAATTTTCTCTCTCTATTTGAGCTGGGGCATTTATCTTCTCTTGCCCTTGGACATTGTCACTCCTGGTTCTTAAGCCTTCAGACTCAAACCTGGACTTCCACTATCACACACCTACCCTGAACCCTAGTTCTCAGGCCTTGAGACTCAGATTGAATTATACCACTGGCTTTGTGATTCTCCAACTTGCAGACTACAGATGGTGGGATTTCTCAGCCTCCATTATTATTTGAGCCAGCATTTTATATAAATATATACACACACACACACACATATACATATATCAGTGAGAGATGATTCTGTTTCTTTGAAGAATCTTGACTAACATATGCCTGACTTGTAGAGTATACCTAGAAGTTCATTCTTTTTTCACCCAAATTTGAACTTACATGTGGTGAATTATGCATAAGTTAAAATCAACTATTTCCAGCAACATGTAGCAAAGCTATTAGCAATTTATGTATAGTATTTCATTGTTTTATGTTTCCTGTGTTTTAAATGCCAGTATATTAAAATACTTGACTGTAGATAACAGTAGATACTTTAGTAAACTTTTTCCAAGATAATTCAATATTAAAAAAGAAAAGAAACAACTAAAGGCTAGAATGTGGTTTTCTAGGAAATACAATTAATAATATAAAATCTTCCCTTATTTGTAATTAAATGAAATAGTAGAAAATCTATATTTATTATGTGGTAACCAAAACAGAAAAGAATGTTAAAAAGAGGATTTATTATGTAAGGTGTTTTGCTGTTTTTATTTTTTTCACTCTTGCACAGGCTGAGTTACATACTGTATTATTTTATTTTAATTTTGAAATAAAACTATTTTAAACAAATAGTAATCCTGTCAGGAGAGTATGTTTAATTATCTATTATTAAATTATAATCTCCTAGATTTTGTGAAGAGCTCTAGATTTTTTTCTATATTGATCTGACTACAAGGCAGCATTATTTCCAAACGATATTGTGTTAGTTTCCTAAGGCTATTGTAACAAAGTACTGCAGCCTGGGCAGCTTAAAAAACAGAACTCTATTGTCTCACAGCTTTGGAGGCTAGAAGTCCAAAATTAAGATGTCAGCAGGATTGGCTCTCCACAAAGTTTGTAAGGGGAGGATCTGTTCCAGGCCTCTATATTTGACTTGTGGACCACCATCTTCTCCCTATGACCTCAAGGACCTCACTTTAACTGGAATCCATCTGTAAAGATATTATCTCAAAATAACGTCACATTCTGAGATACTTGTAGTTAGGACATCAACACATACTTTTTTTTTTTCAGGGGAGCACAATTCAATGTACAACCCATCAACTCATCGCTTTTTTTTTTTTTTTTTGGACGGAGTCTTGCTCTGTCACCCAGGCTGGAGTGCAGTGGCGCAATCTCGGCTCACTGCAAGCTCCACCTCCCGGGTTCACGCCATTCTCCTGCCTCAGCCTCCCGGGTAGCTGGGACTCCAGGCGCCCACCACCACGCCCTGCTAATTTTTTTGTATTTTTAGTAGAGACGGGGTTTCACCGTGTTAGCCAGGATGGTCTCGATCTTCTGACTTCGTGATCCACCCGCCTCGGCCTCCCAAAGTTCTGAGATTATAGGCGTGAGAACCCATCGCTATTATACTATCAAAGCTTTCCACTAATTCCTCGCTTATTTACACACAGTAATATGTATGTTGTGTGTGTGTGTATATATATCTATATATAGAGAGAGAGAGAGACAGAAAGAGAAAGAGAGAGAGAGAGAGAGACAGAAAGAGAAAGAGAGAGAGAGAGAGAGATTCTTCTCGGGAGAGAAGAGTAAGTGAGCACGTACTCGAACCAGAACAGAGAAGTGTGGTCCTCAGGCATTCTCCTGCTTAAGATTTGCTTTTAATAAATCATCAGACTGACAAATTACTTTCAAAAAAACTGAAAAGTTTCAAGATGCATAGACCTGAAGGCAACAGAAGTCTGGGCTATGGGAGCATCATTCTCTTTGATTAAATCATTAGATTTAACCAAAGACAAATTTGGCCACAAAAATCTCCCACTTTCTATTCTGGCAGTAACTCAGCACATTATCCTACTAATTCCACAGATTTTTAACTGGCCCTCCCAATCAAAAACCAATGTTTGTCCCCTGATGTTTTATAATAAAAATGCATTTCCATCTGTGCAAGCCCCAGCAAGGCAGAGTTCTCACTGTTTTTATGCTGTTTTGACAGGATTGTGCTAGAGATCAATGGATAATACAACACAAAGTGCCATATGATCAGCATATATTTCACAGATTGAAATGTTAATTTCAGGCCAATAGAAATGAAGAAAGCTTAAAAACAAACGCAGGAAAGGAAACACACACCACACACACACACACACACACACACACACAGGATGCTATTTCATTTAAAACATTCTGCACATCTGTTATTAATCTTCCTCTACTAAGCAACGAATAGTTATATTAGCTACTGAAACATCAGAAAAAATAGCATCTGGAGAGGATGTTGTAATATTCCATAAATATTCAGCAAAGTAGGCCAGTTTCACAGGCTTTGGGAAAGGAAAGGGTGAGTTTGGTGCTCTTGGCTTGTGTGAAGGGACCTGGAAGTGGGGTGAATTAAAATAAAAGTGAGAACAATATGACATGTAAACCATTTATAATCCTAAGGCCAGGGCTACTGTATGTTCATATCCCAGGGAAATTTGCCAAATAATTAATAATATAATTTTCCCCACACCCTAAGTATCTGAGATATTATAGGAGAAAAATCTCTCCTTCATGAAAAATGTCTTTAGTGTAGTTGTTATCAAGGATAAATGGCTTATATTAAGAAAAATAAGCTATAATATAGTGGATAATACAATTCCCGTAATAAAACCTAATGCCTGAAAATCATTTTAATTTTGGAGTGCTTGTACTCCAAATAACTAGTAGAAAGCCTATTGATAAATAGATAATATCTATCTGGTACTTTTTCAGTTCCACAAATTTTAAGTGAGATATTCATGCCTTTCAAGACACTTTTAATATAAAAAATATTATCTTTAAACTTTAACATAACTGAAATGTATAACCTGATTCTTTATGGACACAGAATGATATGCTGAATGAGTTTTGCACTATGTGATTTGGCAGGTGCAAATTCATTGAGAATTTTTGCTAGCAAAAGAATGACAAAATCATGGTGCTACAAATATCCTCAAATTTAATGTTGCTTGATTTGGATTTTTTTTTTTTCTTTAAAGCAGCTTGTTGCTTCTGGGAAGATTATACACTTCATGGATGCCATTTATAAGAACCAACCCTCCCTCCCTCCTCTCTCCCTTCCTTCCTTCCTTCCTTCCCTCCTTCCCTTTTTGTTACTATATGATACTTGGCCAGGGATGAGGTGTGAGAGAGGGGAACAATTCTAAACTGATGTAGGTGTATCTGATCATGAAACTATTATTAATAGAGGAAGACATAATGTAAGGGAACTGGATTATATTAAAATTATGGAGTCTGAATCTGATGAACATAATCTAAAGCATATTATTACAGAGAAAAAGAGCATCTATAAATTTGCAGATTGATCCTGAAGTTATTCATCTAACATAAAAAGGTAACAAAAATGAAATCCATTGTTTATTTATATATAGTTTTGCCAAATTTCAAGGTTAAACGCTTCTCTAGAAAATTAGAATAAAAATTATAAAAATCTACAAATACTATTCGGTGAAGTTACAATATCATTAAAAATTTGGACAGGCAAAGGATTTCAGGAGTCATTTATGAATCCAAAATTCCTGTTGAAACAACAAGGAAACAAATTATTTTATATGTTCATAAAACAATTACTGTTTGATGTGTAAGATATACAATGTGTATTATAAATATGAAACCACGTGATTACTCAGAAGTATTGTATATCATAATAATGTAAGCAGAAACAATAAAACAAAAACACAATTAAGGTAATTTTCGTGATACAGTGTATGACGGCTGTCAAATAATAACCAGGACAATAAATACTAAAGAATTCAATAGAAGGAGAAGCGCCTGGGTCAAGCTTGTCAGGGAAGCAGAGGTACAGCTCAAGTTAGAATTTTAAGAATTGTCAAGATTTTTTGCATAGTAAAATTAAAACATACTTCAGGCAAATGAAGAACATTATTACATTCTGCTCCATGCTACGAAACAGCAAATTACATGCTCCCTCATGGCCACCATCAGTACCTTTGCATGTGCATAATGGTAGAGAAAGTAGGAACATCTTCCCCTATTATTCAGACCTTCCTCCCCAAAACAATGATATTTTGACCTTATATATCCATAATCTCTATCATTTCTCTTATCTCAATAAACTATTTTCTCAAGGCAATCTGGAATGTTTAGGCTTTGTCATTGTTTCACTGTTTATCTGTGACAACCGTTTTCTGTATTTACATAGATCTTCTTTATCATACTTTAGGCTAGTTCAATTTAGGTTACAGAATAAGAAAATAAATCTTAGGATTATGAAAAATATGCTGAGTTATTTTTATAAAGTATATGTTAATTTTTGTTTCATTAATTTGGGAGGAATCATCCACCCATGATACTTTTATTTATTTTGATATCGTTAAGTTTGATGTGCTTTTCTTTATAATATTCTTTTTTATGATGCCTTTGAAGATAAGAATATATCACTAGATAAATATATACTTCCATATAGCAGATTGATATGTTTTTTTATATGGGCTAGATATTTATAATATCTCCTATCACTAAAAACAATCTATGTTTGATAGGTATTAAGCATTTAATAAATATCTGATGAACAACCCTGAATATTCTCTTTAAAAGTCATCAGAGAAATGAAAAACAGCTGTTCCTTTCCACTGGTTGCTTAGTTATCTGCTGAATATTTCACATGAATCCCAAACAATTATGCCACTTGGGTCCTAAACAAAGTAAAAGAATTTTATAAAATACATTAAGGGATATATAGCGGGGGTTACATTTTGAAACTTATATTTGCTAAGCATCACTGTCATATTTCTTTGGCTCCATATTTTTATTTCAGTTTTGTAACCAGAGATCCAAACTTTCTTCTCTGATCTCTCGATCACCCTCATTTACTTGAAAAATTCAATGGAAGCCTCACCACATTTAATAAAGCCAAACTTAACTGAGCTTTAAAACTTGAAAGCAGGGGCAGGCCATATCTTTAACAGCATGAATAATATCATAATTTTAAAAAAGCAAAATGCCTTCAACTGATAGAGCAAGATTAAATTGTATATTTACTCTAGGTTCTGGCCATAGAAAATGTCAAGGGGCTGTTTGAAATCATCTTTGTTAGCCATGCTATAAAGATGCCATCCAGTACCATGTACTGTTGATGTTTTTATTGTTTTCTTTTCATACTAAGCAATCACAGTAGTATTAAATTTCCTGCCGGTTTCTTGGTAATCTAGAAGTCCTATGGATGACATGGAAAACCCAAGAAGATTTGTAGCTTAAACATTATATGCTGGAATATAACCTTTAGATACTGAGCTAATACAGTACTCCTCTTGATTTACTAATGAGAGAAAGCCAGTGGGAAGAGTAGTAGCAAATAGGTGCTCAGAGTGTATTTCCTTATATTTCCTATCACTTTATTTTTTCCTCATCATTTTATTACTTTATTGGGTGGCAAAAAGTCAAGAGCCCATGAGCCCATATCAGCAATTCTATAGCTACTCAAAGTACATGTTGTCCTGCTAATATTTTATTTTATATAATAATATTTTTTTAGTTTCTGAAATAAACTTGAGGTTATCTTACGTTGATCATTCAAAGTAGCTGAATCTTCCTGGAAGAAGTATCCTAAAATCATGAAGGCCAAATCACAGAGCACACAAACAAGCAAGAGTTTCCCAGGGCAGTCGTAATTATTACTTTGAAAAGCATCACTTCTTATTTAGACTCTTGTGGTTAAATATTTGAGAAACATGCTATAGCTGGTTTAACTCAAAAAGTGGGAATTATTACATGCTCAGAGAGGTAGCTCCTAGAATGTAAGAGCAGAGATGAGCCATCCATTAAGATACACTGAATCTAACTAGAAATTTATCAGAAATGTTATGTATGCTTTATCTCTGCTTTCTTGCCTTTTTTCTTTCCAAATATTCTCATTACATACTGTTTTTTTTTTTTTTTTTTTTTTTCCTGCTTCTTGGAGATCTTAGCGAAACTGCCACCACACCACTCCTTAGTTATCTTAGTTCCAGACATGCAGGGCAACCAACTGACTGACTCTGAATCCTCTTTGTAAATCTAGCATTGTAAGAGCCCTCTACTATGACTACATTCACCTTTTGAAAATCATCAGGTTTAACTCATTTTAAGACATCTTATTTTGTGTTTTTGCGTTTATGACGTTCAAGAATTCTATATTTTGATTTTTGTAATTTAAAATAGTAAAACAATGGTAAAGAAAATGTGATGAAAATATTTGAATTGGTTCTAGTGGTCAGCAATGTTATTGAATAATGTGTGTATTTAATACACTCAAGCGTATTTGCATACTAATTCCCACATTTACATATCTTTATACATGTTTATATGTATAGAAAATATGTAAATAAAATGTATTGGCCATATAAATAAATTTCAAGTTATGAAAAACTGGATTAAGAAAAGATAAAGGTGTGTTGAGTTTGTTTGTGAGAATGCAAGACCATTAATCTCTTCAGAAACACTGCGTTGAAATCACCTTCACTAATAGGACATTTGTGTGTTACATTGACTACTATGTACCTCTCGTGATATTTATCCTAATACAATTCTATACATTTGAAAAGAGAGAGCCATTCCACCAATGTTAGCACAATTCACATAATTTTAAAATGTTGTATAATCAATACTTTCACAGTCCCAAGCTTGTACAGGCCTCAAAGCAGAAGGTTAGGTCATTCTCATGGGGTATAGAGTTTAGCCTTCATCAACAAGTGTTGGGACTGTGCATAGCTGGATTTTATTTTATTTTTTATTATTTTCAGTATAAATATATATGTTTTCATTTTTATTTTTGTATATATTGATGCATACATTTAGAAGTCACATATTTCTTTGTATATTTAGAAATATACACATTTATGTGTGTTTATACACATACGCATAAATGTGTATATTTCCAAATATATCTAGATATAATCTGTCAGTCTGGTATTTCATGCATACAGGGAACAAGCAAAGATATATCACAGCACAAAATGGGCACTAGCTTATTAAATGGGATCATCCACTCACCTGGGCTGGTAGTGTTCAACAGTGTGTCTTGTATCCAGATTTTCTTTCTTGCCACCTACTTTGGAGTTCAGAAGAGTTTGTGATGCCAGACACATTTTTTCCATGCTCCTCATACTTGTCAAAGAGGCCTCAGGCACCTAGTATTCCAGGTGTTTTTACTCTAGGTCTTCTGTCAGCCTGTCTTGAGCTTCTCTAAATTTAAATGAGAATGGCCAGAACAGACTAACTCCAGGACTGGGTAATCTTTAGCATCTGGTCCCACTGTTACGGCACTCAGAAAGACCCCAGTGGTCCTCAGTGCAGACCGCTATGGCCTGCCCCTTCTACCATCCTTTATACTGTATTTCATAAATCAAACTTGTGCCACCCTTAACCTGTCCTGAGGACTCAGGCCTAGCCTTGCTACTCTGATGGAAAGCCTCTTCTCCACCCATTGTACGTGCACCAATAGGAAACAATTTTCCTGATTTAAAGGTGGAGGAAAAGTGGACAGAATTCCCTCTGGAGGGTGGTAGAACTATTACTGGGTCTGGTAAAATTGCTGGCCTGGTTTTAGCCACAAGGGTGTAAAACCATGGAACTAGCAAGAAAAGCCTCTAATGGCTTCCTTTCCTGACAGCAGGTTGCAAAGAGCCCAATGGCCCCTAGTGTAAATGTAGGTATATCTGTGTGTGTGACTCTATGTGTGTACCTCTGTGTATTTTTATTGGATTATGTTTATTTTATACATATGCATTTATATTTTGATATGCTTCTGTAGATATTTGTATAAATACGTATGTTATTATATATCATATCTATATTCATTTTTTATCATTTATCTTTTTTATTTCTAAAAATTTAAGGAGTACAAGTGCAATGAATATGTTGTGTATTGGTGAGGTTTGAGCTTTTAGAGTAACCATCACCTGAATAGTGTACATTGTACATATTAAGTAATTTCTCATCCACCCGCCCTCCCACCAACCACCCTTAAAGTCTCCAGTCCGTCATTCTGTACTCTATGTTCATGTATACATATTATTTAGCTTCTACTTAAAAGTGAGAGCATACAGTATTTGCCTTTCTGTTTCTTAATTGTTTCTCTTAAGATAATAGCCTCCAGTTCCATCCACGTTGCTGCAAAATACAGAATTCCATTCTCTTTGTGGCTAAGTAGTATTCCGGGGTGTGTGTGTGTGTGTGTGTGTATTCTGTATTTAAGTATTATTCTTACTTAAGAATAACATGTGTTTATTATTTAATAATACTGCAATTAAGTAATTAACTGATAGAAGTAGTCTTCAGAAGGTGAGTAATAACAAACATCACTGAGCTGAAGGAGTATGTACTAACCAATACCAAAAAGCTAAGAACCATGATAAAACATTACAGGAGCTGTTAGCCAGAATAACCAGTTTTAGAGAGGAACATAAATTAACTGATGGAGCTGAAAAATACAACATGAGAACTTTAAATGCAACCACAAGTATCAATAGCCACATAGACCAAGTGGAGGAAAGAATCTCAGAGCTTGAAGACTATCTTGCTGAAAGAAGACAAGCAGATAAGATTCAAGAAAAAAAAAAAGGAAAAGAAATGAACAAAACCTCTGAGAACTATGGGATTATGTAAAAGGACTGAACCTATGACTGATTAGGGTACCCGAAAGAAAGAGGGAGAATGGAATCAAGTTGGAAAACATACTTTAGCATATCATCCAGGAGAACTTCCTCAACTTAGCAAGACATGCCAACATTCAAATTCAGGAAACCCAGAAACCCTGGTAAGATACTCCAAGAGAAGTTCAACCCCGAGACACAAAATCATCAGATTCTGCAAGGACAGCCAGAATGGCCAGGTCACCAACAAAGGGAAGCCCATTAGACTAATGGTGGCCCTCTCAGTGGAAATCTACAAGCCAGAAGAGGTTGGGGGCCAATATTTAACATTTTTAAAGAGAAGAATTTTCAATCCAGAATTGCCTATCTGGCCAAAACTAAGCTTCATAGGTGAAGGAGAAATAAAGTCCTTTTCAGACAAGCAAATGCTGAGGGAATTTATCACCACCAGGCTGCTTTGAAGGAAGCACTGAATATGGAAAGAAAAAAACGTTACCAGCCACTATAAAAAACACGCTGAAGTACTCAGACCAATGACACAATGAAACAACTACATTAATACATCTGCATCGAGCTATAATAACGAGCTGACATCATGATGATAGGATCAAATTTACACATAATAATATTAACCTTAAATGTAAATGGGCTAAATGCCCCAATTAAAAGACACAAAATGGCAAGGTGGAGAGAGTCAAGATCCATTGGTGTGCTATATTCAAGAGACCATCTCATGTGACAAGACTCTTGTATGTTCAAAATAAAGGGATGGAGAAAAATTTACCAAGCATATGGAAGACAGAAAAAAGCAGGGGTTGAAATTCTAGTTTATGACAAAACAGACTGTAAACCAACAATGATTTAAAGAAAAAAGACAAAAAAGGGCATTACATAATGGTAAAGGGTTCAATTCAACAAGATGAGCTATGTATTTCATATATATATATATATATATATATCTAATACAGGAGCACTCAGATTAATAAATCAAGTTCTTAGAGACTTACAAAGAGATTTAGACTCCCATACAATAGGAGTAAAAGATTTTCATACCCTACTGTCAATATTAGACAGACAATAAAATTATCAGCTTTGGATCAAGAGGACCTGATAGATATCTATAGAACTCTCCACACAAAACAAGTGAATGTTCATTCCTCTAAGCTCCATGTGACACTTAATCTAAAATTGATCACAAAATTGGAGTAAAACAATCCTCAGCAAATGCAAAAGAACTGAAATCATAACAGTCTCTCAGACCACAGATCAATCAAACCAGAACTCAAGATTAAGAAACTCACTGAAAACTACACAACCACATGGAAATTGAACAAGCTGGTGCTGAATGACTCCTGAGTAAATAACAAATTTAAGGCAGAAATCCACAAGTTCTTTGAAACTAATGAGAACAAAGAGGCAATGTACCAGAATCTCTGGGATGTAGCTAAACCAGTCTTAAGAAGGAAATGTATAGCAATAAATGCCCACGTCAAAAAGTTAGAAAGATCTCAAGTTGACATCCAAACATCACAACTAAAAGTAGTAGAGAACCAAGAACCAACAAACTCCAAAACTATCAGAGAAAAGAAATAATCAAGATCAGACAATGAAAATTTAAAAAAAAAAGACTTTTAAAAAATTAATGAATCAAGGAGCTGGATTTTTGTAAATATTAATATAATAGACAACTAACTAGACTAATAAAGAAGAAAAGATAGGAGAATCAAATAGACACAATAAAAATGATAAAGATGGTATCATCACTGACCCACAGAAATACAGACAACCAACTGAAAATACTACAAACACCACTACACAAATAAACTAGAAAATCTAGAATAAATGGATAAATTCCTGGACACATGTACCCTCCCAACACTGAACCAGGAAGAAGCTGAATCCCTGAATAAACCAATAATGAGTTCTGAAAATGAGGCAGTAATAAATGGCTTACCAACCAAAAAAACCCCAGAACCAGACAGATTTACAGCTGAATTCTACCAGAGGTACAAAGAAGAGCTGGTACCATTTCTTCTGAAACCGTTCCAATCAACTGAAAAGAAGGGACTCCTCCATAACTTATTTTAAGAGGCCAGCATCATCCTGATACAAAAGCCTGGCAGAGAGATAAAAAACAAAACAAAACAAAAAAAACTTCAGGCCAATATCCTAATGAACATCGATGGAAAAATCCTCAGTAAAATATTGGCAAACCAAATCCAGCAGCACATAAATAAGCTTATCCACCACAATCAAGTCGACTTCATCCCAGGGATGCAAGGCTGGTTCAACATATGCAATAAATGTGAATTATCACATAAACACAACTAAAGACAAAAACTACATGATTATCTCAATAGACACAGAAAAAGTATCCAATAAAATTAAACATTTCTTCATGTTAAAAACTCTCAATAAATGAGGACTTAAAGGAACATACCTCAATATATGACACACCCACAGCCCGTATCATACTGAATGGGCAAAAGCTGGGAGCATTTCTCTTGAAAACTGGCACAAGACAAGGATGCCCTCTCTTACCACTCCTACTCCACAAAGTTTTGGAAGTCCTCGCCAGGGTAATCAGTCAAGAGAAAGAAATAAATGGTATTCAAATAGGAAGATAAAAAGTCAGATTGTCTCTGCTTGGAGATGACATGATCCTATACCTAGAAAATGGATTATCTCAGCCCCAAAGCTTCGTAAGGTGATAAGCAACTTTGGAAAACTCTCAGGATACAAAATCAATGTGCAAAAATCACAAGCAGTCCTATACATCAACAACAGACAAGCAGAGAGCCAAATCATGAATGACCTCCCATTCACAGTTGCTACAAACAGAATAAAATACCTAGAAATACAGCTAACAAGAGAAATAAAGAACTTCTTCAAGGAGAACTACAAACCACTACTCAAGGAAATCAGAGAGAACATAAATAAATGGAAAAGCATTCTATGCTTACGTACAGAAAGAATCAATATTGTGAAAATGGCCATAGTGCCACAAGTGATTATAGACTCAGCGATATTCCCATTAAACTACCACTGACATTATTCACAAAATTTTTAAAAAATTTTAAAATTCATATGGAACCAGAAAAGAGCCTGAATAGCCAAGACAATCCCAAGCAAAAAGAACAAAGGTGGGGGCATCACACTACCCAGCTTCAAAGTATACTACAAGGCTAAAGTAACCAAAACAGGATGGTACTGGTACAAAGACAGACACATAGACTAATGGAACAGAACAGAGAACTCAGAAATAAGACCACACACCTACAGCCATCTGATCTTTGACAAACCTGACAAAAGCAAGCAACGGGGAATGGATTCCCTATTTAATAAATGGTGCTGGGATAACTGGCTAGCCATATGCAGAAAATTGAAACTGGACCCCTTCTTTACACCTTATACAAAAATTAACTCAAGATGGATGAAAGACTTAAAAGTAAAACCCAAAACTTTAAAAATGCTAGAAGGAAATATATGTATGGGCAAAAATTTCATGATGAAAATGTCAAAACAATTGCAATGAAAGCAAAAATTGACAAATGGGATCTAGTTAAACCAAAGAGCTTCTGCACAGCAAAAGAAACTATCATCACAGTGACAGACAACCTACAGAATCGGAAAAAAATTTTGCAACCTATCCATCTGACAAATGTCTTATACCTAGAATCTACAAGGAACTTAAAGAAATTTACAAGAAAAAAAACACATTAAAAAGTGGGCAAAGGACATGAACAGGCACTTTTTAAAAGAAGACATACATGTAGTTAACAATCATTGAAAATAAGCTCAACATCATTGATCATTAGAGGAATGGAAATCAAAACCAAAATGAGATACCATCTCACGCCAGTCAGAATGGCAATTATTAAAGTAAAGGAACAACATATGCTGGCAAGGCTTTGGAGAAATATGAATACCTTGACACTGTTGGTGGGAATATAAATTAGTTCAACCATTGTGGAAGACAGTATGGTGATTCCTCAAAGACCTAGAACCAGAAATACCATTTGACCCAGCAATCCCATTACTGGTTATAATACACTATTTGAAAGTGAAAGTTTGGAAAAATTAATTTCTTCTAAATAGCAAAAGAAAGTATGGATGACTACACTAATACCAGACAAAATAAACTTGGAGATAAAAACAGTTACACAAGACATAGAAGGATATGGCATATTGATAAAAGGGTCAATTTATCAAGAAGATAGAAACATTATAAACATAGACACACCAAACAACAGAGCCCCAAAATATATAAAGCAAACATTTACAGAATCAAATGGAGAAATAATTAGTCAATTAGAGCTGGAGGATCCAATATTCCACTTTCAATAATTGATAAAATATTCAGAAAGAAGATCAATAAACAAAAAGCAACCTAGAAATTGAACGACAAAAATATGGTCAGCTGATATTAGACAAAGGAGCAAAAGCAATGCAATAGAGCAAGGAGATTCTTGTCAACAATTGTGCTGCAACAACTGGATATCCACAGCTAAAACAAACAAACAAAACAAACCTATGCTTTACAGAAAAATTAAGAGAATTTGGATCACATACCTACATGTAAAATATAAAACTATAAAACTATAAAATAACACAGGAACAATTTAGATGACTTTTCTGTGTAGCAATGACATTTGATAAAAGCATGACCCAGCAAAAAATAATAAACTAGATGTCATTAAAATAGAAAACTACTGCTCTGCAAAGCACAATGTCAAGACAATGAGAAGACAAATCATGAAATTGGAGAAAATGTTTGCAAAACACACATCTGGTATACAAAATACAAAGATTAAAAATGTACAAAAAATTAAGAATATATACAAAGAACTCTTATAATTCAACAATAATGAAAAGAACTACCAGATTAAAAAATAGGCAGGGCTCGAACAGACAACTCACCAAAAGAAATATATAGAGAGGTGAAAAATAAGCATATGAAGATGCTCAACATCATATGTCATTAAGGAATTACGAATTTCAAATTAAAATGACAGTGAAATATTACTATACATATATTAGAATGGCCAAAATCCAAAGCTCTGGCACCACCAAATGCTGATGAGGATGTGGAGCAACAGAAAGTCTCTTTGATTGTTGGTGGAGATGAAAAATGGCATCGCCGTTTTGGAAGTTAGACAGTTTTTTTTTTACAAAAGCAAACACAGTCTTTCCTTATAACCCAGCAATCATGTTCTTTGGTATTTACCAAAATTAGTTGAAAACATACAACCACTCAAAAACTTGCACGTGAATATTTAGGGCGACTTTATTCATAATTGCCAAAATTTGGAAGCAATCAAGATGCCCTTGAGTAGTTGAATTTGTAAATAAGCTGTGGTATATCCAGGCAATGAAATATTATTCAGAGCCAAAAAGAAATGAGCTATCAAGTGATAAAAGAACATGGAGGAATATTAAATGCATATTACTTAGTGAATGAAGCCAATTTGAAAAGGTTACACTATTAGGTACATTAGTGTGATTTCAATTCTATGACATTTTGAAAAAGGCAAAACTATGGAGACAGTAAAAAGATTAGAGTTAAAGAGAGGGAGGGATAAATAGGTGGAGCAGAAATAATTTTTAGGGTAGTGAAACTATGCTGCATAATATACTGTAATAGTGGAAAACTGTTATTATACATGTGTCCAAACACCAAGAATGAATCCTAATGTAAACTACGGACTTTTAGTGGCTGTGATGTATCAGTTTAGTTTTGTTGATTGTAAAAAACGTACCACTCTGGTGGGGGATTTTGATTGTGGAGAAGGCTGTGCACATGTGGGACCAGGGAGTATATGGGAAATCGCTGAACTTTCTCCTCAATTGTGCTGTGAACCAAAAACTGTCCTAAAAAATGAAGTCTATTGAAAATGCTACATAAAGTAAAACAAGGTTTTATGATTTTAAAAATTAAACTACTTTTCATATCTTATTTACAGTTTCTATCACTCTGTGTGTGTGTGTGTGTGTGTGTGTGTAACAGACTTCATGGTGGGTTGAGGGTAGAAGAGTGAAAGAAAACATGCAGAGCAAATGAAGACCTCTCACGGAAGGTAACGATCATTTAAACCTTATTAGGGCAACGGAGCAAAAGGGTTGGTAGTGCAACCTTCCCTACTTTCAACTCTGAATGCCAAACATAGATATCCTAGTGTAACAGAAGTGAAACAATCTTGTTCTTCATTGCTGTGAGCCTTCTTTCTGTAAAACCAACACCAAGTTGAAATCAGAAGTATACTAGGTTGAAAGATTTTGAGAACTTGGGCCCCTCTTTCATACAAGTACATTGTTCTCACATAGATTACCTTGAGAACAAATATACTTTCAACACACACCAAAGTGTCATGCATCTTTGTCCTTTTAACTGTCAAAATTATTTCTAAGAAGCTAAGAAGAAATTAAATAAGCCACGGATAAATTATTTTGTCAAACTTCATCTCAGAATGGTATGATTTGAATATTTAACCTTTGGTAATTTACCCAGTAATTTATTTTCTAGATACAAGTGCCTACTGCGGCCTTATAACAACAGCAAGCTTAAGAAAATGTAGAAATATATAATTAAGGAAAAAGCTGACATCTGTGTTTCCCTTAAATTTATACAGCTGCTTCGTGGTGCAGCAGTAGACCTCTTACATCAATATGAAGTTGATTTCAATCAACATTGATTGCCCAGTCTGGACCATTAAGTGCATAAGCTGATTTCAGAGAAATGAAATATGATGGATGTAGAAATCAGTGTAGGAAAGCTAAAGAACAACAGGAAGAAATCAAGGGTCCTGAAGTAAATAAACTCATTCCTCACTGTTTGCTAATTAGCTTTTTTTTCCTGCTTTTAAGTTTAGCAATTTTGTTGATTGTTCTTTTCTTCTTTAAAGTGTCTGAATCTAGAGGATCTGAAACACAGTGCATCCAAAGAACGTTAAAATGGTAAATAAATCCATCCTAGTACCATTTCCCAAATTAACGAAAGCTCTACATACAAAGGGAAGTAGGAAAGGTAAGTATAGAGAAGCTGAAGTTGCTCAAGAACACAAAGGTGAATGTGGGCGTGAAGGAGCATTCAGAGATTTGAAGGTAATGAAATTTCACTCACTTTATCATAATACTTCCATTTTCCTTATATTCTGAAATCTGAATGTCCTTTTAAAAAGCAGCCAAGTTTTCTTACTCCTGCTACAGTTGTTTTATTTAAACAATACAGCTCAACTGTTTAGAGAATACTGAAACTCATCACCCTTTTATTAACAACCAATAACTGCATATAAATTTTCCAGAAAATGGAAAGCATTAGAAGTTTAGAACTTCCTGAGTGTCCTATAAGATTAAATTTGCCAAGTTATTTAGGTTATGCTATATATTTTGTTGTACTCCCTGACAATCTTAAGACAGTAATAAAACAGAAGAATGAGGGGCCACAAACTAGGTAAAAGGCAAGAGAAATAGGAAGAAACACAGATATGAAAAAAAGACTGGTTAGATTTCAATATTCATATTTCATTTGAACCGAAAACTGTCTAGTGTTTTAACATATACAAAAAGTAGATAGCCTTATCCTTTTGCACCTTTTTAAAAATGCCATAAAAGAGCTTTCATGCTCTTTAATGATTAACAAGAAGCCCTCTTCGGTACTTTTCTTTCTCTGTGTTACAGTGTCTAATATCCATCTGGATATTTCTCTCAATTAACCCAAAGAGATAATTTTTTAATTTCCCATGTTAATATGCAGTCAGTCCTTAATGTCCTGCTTACACTTTTTAGGTTATAAATAATCTAAAAGAAGCCTTTGATTCTTTATTTATGTAATATGGAGCATACGTATTTAACTAAAGCCATAACTTTAATCTTTAGGGTGCATAATTATAGCACAGTTTGATTTTAAGTTATGGTTTAAGGAACCATAACATCTCAAATAGCATAAGGTATAGGCATATTTTTGCAAAATGTATTTGTGAATCTTCACTGAACATTCAAAATATGGATTCAAAAATTGCTGTGTAATTGCAGCTCTACTGAAATGAACCAGTTACAGGAAAAAAAAAACAACAACAACTTTTTCCCCCAGAGCTAAGCTGATCTCTTTTTAAGCCATCACAAGAGCTCCACTGTAGGAAAAAATGTCCTTGCCATTTTAAATACTCTTTCAATTCAGATATTATTCTTTCACTATAAATAGTCCATTTGATAACTAGTTACGTAGTCCATCTGTCAGAGTTTCACTTCCATTTCCCAAAAATGGCAGCCAGGTATATGATGGGAATCACAGGACTGGTGATTGGTATTGGCTGTTGCCTGGGAACTTAAATAAAGGGAATGACAGTCAAAACACCTACACCTGGGCTCCACATTTCTTTAGCTTCTTTAAAACATCATGGCTGGGGCCGGGTGCAGTGGCTCATGCCTGTAATCCCAGCACTTTGGGAGGCCGAGTCAGGCGGATCACCTGAGGTCAGGAGTTCAAGACCAGCCTGACCAAAATGGTGAAACCCCGTCTCTACTAAAAATACAAAAAATATCTGGGCACGGTGGTGGGCGCCTGTAATCCCAGCTACTCGGGAGACTGAGGTAGGAGAATCGCTTGAACCTGGGAGGCTGAGGTTGCAGTGAGTTGAGATTGCACCATTGGACTCCAGCCTGTGACAGAGCCAGACTCGTCCCCACCCCCAGCTAAAAAAAAAAAAAAAAAAAATCATGGCTAGATACAAAGTTTTGGTATCCTAAAAGGGAAAGAGCATATAGGAGCACCTTTGCCTTTTTGGGGCCAGTTTTGAAATTGACTAATTGTCCTTTCCACGACATTTGATTAAAAGCAAGTGATTAAAACCCTTCATATTCTGGCTGGGCGCAGTGGCTCACGCCTGTAATCCCAGCACTTTGGGAGGCTGAGACAGGCGGATCACTTGAGGTCAAGGGGTTGAGACTAGCCTGGCCAGCATGGTGAAACTCCATCTCTACTAAAAATACAAAAATTAGCCTGGCTGGTGGTGTACGTCTGTAATCCCAACTACTTGAGAGACTGAGTCAGCAAAATCACTTGAGCCCGGGAGGTGGAGGTTGCAGTGAGCCGAGATTGCGCCACTGCACTCCAGCCTGGGCGACAGAGCGAAACTTCAAAAGCTCTGTCTCAAAACAAACAAACAAAAAACAAAAAAACTAGAATCCATTATTTCATGGAAAAAGTGTCAAAAAAGCTGCAGATATATTATTAAATCACTATAATCTGCTTCTATTTATATTCTTCACACATGTAAAATAAACTCTTCCCTCTCCCATGTCCTCGTACACAGTCTTGCTTATTGTGGTATCATGGTAAGCTTGAAGTTCAACTTAAGTTCAGGTGTGGGTGAATCATCTCAGGTACAGTTCCTCCAGTGTAGCTCCTTGAGTAAAATTCCTCTGTATCTGAAGACCTGTGAACTTCACAGACAAATTATCTACACACACACACACACACACAGACCCATATGCAAATAAATTCCAACTAGGCAACAGTGAGACTTGCCCCAGATAACTGCTCTAGACTCTCCCATTCAAAAAAAGAAAAATGGGCACACAAGAATCACATATTTATAGCAAATTTGAAATCTAGCCAAGAACATGCTGCCAGTTTCTTGATTAGAACTTAATCCTGCTACCTAAGGATGATTCTTCATGACCCTTGTGGATTTACCTTCAAGGTTCTTGATTTTACTGACTGAGTTACTTATTTTCCATTAGAAATGAACAGTATTTACAGCTGAACAGTTTTCTCAGCATGCACCTTGCCTATACTAGTTCAAGGTTTCAATAGACTTTTAATTCTGTTGTCTCTGTCCCTCTTAGTCTAAGCTGGCCGAGTTTCTGCCAATATGTTCTCTTAAAACTTTGCAGGATCTCCATGAGGATTTTGTCCACTAGACAAAAGCTACACTCACAGATCTCATCAAAATATACCCATCTCCTTGGCTTCCTGTAAGATTGCTGAGGAGAAAGTCCTCAGGCCCTTGAGATGTCCCATTCTTTAATGAAGATTCGTGAGGCATGGTTAGAAAGACTGTTGTCTGTTTGAAATACCATAATAAATATTTCTGTGGTCTTAACAGAAGGTTTTATAGACGTGCCCTTATTGCCTCTTTTAGACTATATTTTCCTGACAATACCCTAAATTTGATCTCTTAGAAAATATTTTTAATTTTTACAATCATTCGCTAACTGAAGAAGCTGTTGATGAAAAAATGGCTTTAATTTGACAATGTATTTCACAATAAATAGACATATATAACATAAGAAATCCTGATTTATGCTAAATAAATAAATGTTTTTTTAAATCTTATTTCTTTTACGTTTTAATATAAGCAGTTAAAGGAAGCCAGGTGGCAACTTTAACACTTTGTCTGGAATATTCTTGAGTAGATCAAGTTCCTTTTCCTTATTTTTCATGTTAATAAAGGTAATAGTATCATTAAATTTCCGCATACCAATGACTTTTTTTTCTTTTAATCTATCACCAACATCCTATCAAAGTACTACCAGGCTACTAACAGGCTCCGAGGATTTTAGGCTCTCACTGTCACTCTTGTCAGCATCTTTCCATCTTCTCCCCACCACCAGGGCTAAAAGCACTCTTACCTGTTTTAAATGTTTTATTGTAGTAGCACCACTTCTGGTAGCCAAAACTATTCCATATTCTAGGTATGCATTGCTGTGAAATAAACTAGTGCAATATTTAATGTTTAAAGCAAAATCTTTTTTTAATTACACATCTGCTATTTGAGAAGGGCTTTGAGGATACCGCTTACCTCTGCTTCGTTTATCATTACACAGGGGTGCTGGATCCTAGAAGCTGAATGCTGGAATTATGTAAAGGCTGTATCAGTCACTTATCTCCTGGTCAATACTGGCTATAACTTGTTGCCTAAGATAGTACTGCTGGTTTTTATACCATGTAGTCTCTTTATATAGTTTAGGTATCTCATAACATGATGGTTGGTTTCCCAAATGAACATCCCAAGAGAAATAATCAACCCTTTCCTATCTTAGCATCAAAGATCAGGCAGATTCCCTTTTGGTAATTCTGTTAGCACAAGGTCACAAAAGCTGACCCATATTTAAGTGAAGGGGAATTAAATTCCACTCTTTGAAAGACAAGTTTCAAGATATTTGTAGACAAGTTTTAAAACCACAATCTTAAGATATACCGTAATGTAAATCTCTCTTTTATACTTTCAACCCTGGTTCATGATATGCTAAGTAGCATAAAGCATTAAGAAAATACTCCTCTCCATGAAACTTTATTTTTGAGACTCTTCCAGTATCTCATTTTTGCAATTAAATTAGAAACTTGACTTGGTTTTCTTATTTTTCATTTATGCTATAACAAAATACTACACACAGCCCTTAAAGAAGATAAACAAATGAGTGTACAGAGACATAATTATGTAACAAATACAAAGGATAAATATACTTTAATATATTTTAATATATATTGTTCCTGTTACAATCCAATGATAATCTTAAAAATATTACAGTGGGAAAAAAAAGCAGGAATTGATAAATCAATGTCAGAACCGTTAGATGGATGTCTTCCTTGGGTATATAATTTTCATATAGGCGGAAGGTTGAAATACTAGTTTGAATCATAGTAACTGACTTTAAGATCTTCTTTTAAGATACTACAAAAAATACAGTTATGCAGTTGAAAAGATAGCTATATAGATATTTGAAGCTCAAGAGATGCTGTAATTTTTTCTTGGTAGCATGACATAATGTCCTGGGTAAAAGAAGCTGCAGTAAATAGGCCTTTAGTAATGTGGTGGTAAGGTATGGCAGTAGGAAAAGTCTCAGTTTTTTAATGAGCCTATATCTTTAGATTATGAACTTCACAGTACTTCTCAATTTCCACTCCCATCCCCTTTCCCTGGAACACTCCAGCATGGCTGGAGTGAACCAGAGTTGGATATTTTTTTTCTGCACATGACATGCTAGAGCTAGCTGGAGTTGGGTATTTACCTTCTCCCAGGTCAGCTGGGCTCTGCAACAATAGCAACTAGTTTTAGCTCTGGTAAAATAGTTTTTCTTTGGGGCAGGCTTTATTTTATTTTATTTTATTTTTTTAAAGAAAAACAGAATGCTTAGGATAATAGCCTCTAGCTGCATACATGTTTCTGCCCCTGAACGTAAAATAAAAGTGAAGGAGAAGGAGAAGGGGAAGGGGAAGGGGAAGGAGAAGGAGGAGGAGGAGGAGGAGGAGGAGGAGGAAGGAGGAGGAGGAGGAAGGAGGAGGAGGAGGAGGAGAGGAACAACAACAACAACAAGAACAGCAACAACAGAATGCTCCAATATATTAATTTCAAAATGGTTACTTTCTTTTCTCCCTGCTGGCAGCATGAAGGGATTTTTCTGACATTTACCGTGAGAACCTAGTCAAGTTCCCGCAGGTTAAACTCACAAAAGTGTGGGGGTCTGTGCAAAGTTTGAGAGTATTCACACTGAGCCTCCAGCATTCATCAGCTCCTGTTTAGGTCTGCCTGTTCCCCAGGACTGGTCCCCACAGAGGTTTCTGCTCCTGGTTTTCTGCTCCAATAAGTTGTGATTTTCTACCTCTGCCTGTCTCTCTAATATTGAGGGCACCAGTTTATCTGTGACCTCACTTCTCTTACAAATCTAAGAAGAGTTATTGACTTTTCATTTTCCTCAGTTTTAAGTTTTTTTGTTAGTACAAATGACAGATTCCTAGCTCCTTGAATTTCAGATCAGAAAGTTTTATTGTTTCTTTGGTAATATTTTTACTGATGCTTCTAAATAAAAATAAATAACAATATTTTGTCCTTTCTGATCTTTTTGCACAGTGAAAAATTGTATATTGTTTTCAAGTGTCCAGCTGAATTTATTTTTTAGTTTTTAAAGATTTGATATTTCTTCTGGCTAAAACCAATATATTATCTATATTTCACAATAGCCACAGTTTTTGATTATAACAATATAAGAAAAGTGTATATCACTACAAATAATTGTGTGATATAAAGAAGTATTACAATATAACTTTTATAAAATTATTAATGGTAATCTCAGTTTACATTCTGGGAATGGTAATTACTGATCATAAATGCATGCAACTCTGTAAAAAGTCTAAGTACTATTTTCCTTTCAAATATTCTTTTGGACACAGTGTTTAAACTATTCAATCTGGTCTCCAAGTGCCTCCCAACCCTCAGCACCACCTGCTTGACCCAGCATGCTCTTGCTCCTTAATAAAGGCTGATTTTTCCCTCTCCTTTGATCTCATTCTGAGTCATCACTATTCACATAGGTTGTCCTTGGGACAGGCTGTGGCAAAATTCTATTTCCTTCAAATAGATTAAATCCTACTCACAACTTAAATCATACTTCTTCAAAGAAGACATCTTGGACAGAGAAAAATAAAATAAAATTACCTTTCTGCTAATGTCTCCTTATATAATGCCCTTAAATGTTTTATGTGTTTGTAATATATCATCAAATATTAAACTGTCTCAATTATATAGTACTGTAAATTTTATAGAGAGCTTTCAAAAGTGTTTTTATGCATTCCTGACAATAGTTCTATAGTTGGTTGGATTTCTATTCCAACAGATGTAGAAACTGAGAATGTGGAATATAGAGTAAACTACTCTGAATTACAGAGCCCCATAAAACTAGAAACTAAATATAGTCCCTATCTTCTGATGATCTGACCTCTGTAAATATCTCTTTCTTGTTTTCTTCATGTTGTATACATTTGGACCTATTTTTCATTTAACTCGATAAATGGATATTTTCATGGAATGTAAGAGGAAATCCTTGGAAAAACTCTGATGCTTTAAAAGTATCATACCACTTATCACTAGAGCTCATTCCATCACTGGGAAATATACAATTGATTAAATTAACTGACTCTGTCAGAAATCCCTTGTTCAATCACTTTGCAGAGAATTCTCATTGACATAGTTGCTGTATTTAGTTGACACTGACTAGTTACTAATTTAGCAGTGATTTGAGAGAATGGGTTAAAGGCTATGCATGTCATGATAGAGGAGAAGAAAGTTAGGTCAGGATTTGGCGATACTATTATCAGTGGCACAGCAAAGTGAGGTTTTGTGCAAGTGGCATCTAGAAAATATGAAGTCCTGGTTGGTAGAAGAAAAAATAAAGCAAAGCCATGGGAAAGGATGTTAAGAATAAAACATACACATGTTAAAAAACACATTATGTATGCAATATTTACAGGTGATTGATATATTAATATATACTTAATGAATACATTTACATGCAATTATATGTCATATGTTTTATATATTACAAAAGAATCAAAGTAACAAGATTTAGTCTGTTGTAGAATTTTAAGCAAATATTTTGAAATGAATAAGATAGTAGAAAATCGAGCTGAAAGAAATTCTAAAGGCCTTTTTTATTTTCATCATTTCCCAGAAAAGCCCCTGTTTCTGCCAAATAAAGCTAAGTACCTTTTTTTTCAAGGTGAGAGACAGAATAAGAAGCAAGGGTTACCTTATTCCCATTTATACTGTACATATTAGCCAAGTTGAATGACTTGCAGTTCATTGTTTACTTCATGATTTTCACATTCCTCTGCCTTTGCACTTGCCTCACCCTTAAATGGATGGTGTGCGTGTGGCTCCTGTCTATCCTTTATCTGTATTTGCCTATTTGCTTTTCTGTTTTTCAAGCCTACTTGAATTATGCAAGAAATGAAACTGTATCCCTTTCATTTTCACATCTCTCAGTGGCTAACTCACAGTGGATGCTTAATAAATATTTGTTTAAAAAATTGAATAGGTATCTGCTAGAACTGTCATTTTATACACTGTAGTTTTTCTCCCATTATTTATTTTAAATTCTAAGCATTTCTTTTATATGAATTGTGAAATTTAGATTACATTATTTTTTCTATAGATGCCACATTTTAAATACCTTGGGGTCAATGATTTTTCTCTTGACCATCTGTTATCAAGTAAATTTTATAACTACATTTCATTGTTTCTATTTTACAACTTTTGTAATACTTTAATTTTCATGCCCAGTAATGTCTCCGAAATGGGGAAGATATAGTTACAAGGAGGTACTATACTTTTCATATGTCATATTAAATTCCTTTATTCCAATAGCTAAACAGTGTCCAACTCTCTATTTTAACAGCTTCGGTTAAACAGAATATTTCTGGTTTCATCTATTATTCTTTTACATCTTTTAGGTGTTTCTGTAAATTCAGAGTACATCAAGAAAATTAGGCATTCTGTGTTGTTTTAGCTGTTTTGCATTGAACAAAAACATGTTAATCAAATTGTGACAGACAGTCAGAAGTAAAATGGAGCAATATGAGACTATGCAGAAAAAAAAAGAATAACTAAAATTTCATGTGGAAAGGAACATTTTATAAAAGCTTTTCCAAAGAGCATTTACTAAAAAGATATCCTAGTGCATGAGGGAATTTTAACTTTCTATCTTAACTACTTTATATAACTAATTTCACTTGGCTACTTTATATTTTTTTTTTGGTATTTGAATAATGTTTAACAATTTTATTACTGGAACATGCTATAAACCTACTTAAATATTGAGAAAAACTTGTTCCTTTTTCCACATTCTCATTATAAGGCATTCTATCTTATAAGATCATTGTCTATTTCAGATTAAATTTATGTTGTTTCATTTATTCAGAGACACAAATTCAACTTCTATCCATTTGCATCTCTATCATTTTTAAGAAAATGCTCATAAGCATCTAGATTTACACACATTTATTAGTATTTAATGATATAACATATGTAGAGTATATAAGTGTCTTTTATGCCTTTCACATAAGCACGTCTTGGGACTAAACAATATTATGAGGTTATGAGTATCCTTCTTTACTCTCTTTTTTTTTTTTTTTTTTGAGAGTTTCTCTCTGCAGCCTCCACGTCCCAGGTTCAAGCTATTCTCCTGCCTCAGCCTCCTGAGTAGCAGGGATTACAGGTGTGCACCACCAAGCCTGGCTAACTTTTGTATTTTTCATAGAGACAGGGTTTCACCATGTTGGTCAGGCTGGTCTTGAACTCCTGACCTCAGGTGTTCTGCCCACCTTGGCCTCCCAAAGTGCTGGGATTACAGGCGTGAGCCACAGCGCCCGGCCATCCCTCTTTACTCTTAATTCAAAGGGTCATTTTCAGCTAACTAAAGTAAGAGTTGCTAGGCATAAATCAGGACAGGAATTAGAGAATCAGAATTTATAGGAGTGTATCCTGGATCAGAATGTTAACAAGTAGCACAGAAAAAGCATATATATACATATATAGAAATTATATATACGTGTATATATAATTTCTATATATGTATATATAATATATGTGTGTGTATATATAATTTGAAAGTTAGTGGTTCACTAGGTCAAGTAAGCAGGATAATGACAGTAGAGGCCATAACAAGTTCTGAATGATAAAAAAAAATCTGAAGTAAAAAGAGTGGCCAACAGAATTGAATAGATGAATTAGAAAAATAGAAAAGGAACTTATTATGAATGCAAATATTCCCATTTATTCAGTGGCTTAACACTTTCTTCTATGGTGTAAACCTACTTGACAGGAAGGTAGCTTTAGCTAGTAAATAGGCTTACTGTAGCACAGCATATTTCAATAGTTTTCTGAAGAACTCTGGGACCTTGGAGAGAGGACAGAAAGAGGAAGAGATAAATGAAGGATATGTGAAAGTAATAATAAAAACTAAGTAGTAATCTGAGGTATGCAAAGGAGGCAACCAATAGAAAGAGAAATATGAATATTGCTGACTGCATAAACATGACATCATTTTTATTTCTATTTGTATTTCATCTCTGTCTATATTATCTATATGACATGGTAGGAAGTAGACACCCTGAGGAGTGAGACAGGGTAAGGGTGGGAGAGCGATTTAAATCCTTATGTGATTGATAAAATGTATTATTTGGCCAGTGAAACACTGTAGTTTGGAATAATAATTCAACTTGTGCAAATTGCTTCTAGTGTCATGTTACTTACTAAATCAAAAACATTGTTTACTATATTAATCTCTAGTGCAAAGTCTATTTGGGTTCATCATGTGTTTATTAATTTTTTGTTAAATAATATCATATTAGGATAATGTCATTAATAAATTACTGATGATAAAGAAAATTATTTAATGTGCTTAAATGATCATATTACTATAATGAACTACTTGTGTATAAACAACTGAACATATTCCTGATTTCTCTTTTATGATAAACATGTCTTAAGAAATAAAAAAGTGAGAAAATATTTAATTTTATTAATTGTTTGTTACTATGTTTTAATGCATAATTTCACCAATAACTTATTTTTTTCTCATCTGGGTATGCTTAAGAAACTGAGGAATAATGTAAAAATAACAAAAATTATCAGAAATGCCTTAATTAATTAGAATTTAAACACTGAAAATATTGATCCATTTTATGTTTAGAAAATTATTCAAAGAATAAAATCTCATATAGAATATCATTTATATTTAGATTATCTTACTTGAAACTTGAAACTGCAACATATTATATCTGACATTTTATGCTGATTATCTTTTTAAAAATGATCACACCAGACAGCTAACAGTTTTCAGGTTCAACATTATTTATAAATAAAATGAGGAAACATTCATAATAAGTTAACTTTAATCTTGGGAAAAAAAGCAACTAGGTGATTATGAACCAACATCCCTCATTAAATTAATTGGTTTACCTAATTCTTATGTTTGCTAAATGCAGCTTATTAAGCTTCATGCTCTTTTACATTTATTACAGTAACATCTTGTGAATTTTGTGTTATTTTTCTTTATAATCATCTTATAAATCATTTGATAGTTGAAGAAGCTTAACCTACTTTGCTAAGGAGAAAAATATCTTCAAATTGCTGGTTCAACAATATAATCTTGAAAATAATCTCTGCTAGGGCCTAGATGGTTTGTATGGACTTCAGGTAATGTATCAGTTAGCTTGAACTACCATAATAAAACACCACAGACTGTAGCTTAAACAACAGAGATTTATTTTCTCACAGTTTAGAGGCTGGAAGTACCATATCAGAGTGCCAGCATGATTAGATTCTAATGAAGGATCTCTTGCTGGGTTGCAGATAGCTATCATCTTGCAATGTACTCATATGGCTCTGCCTCAATCTATGTGCATGGAGAGAGAAAGAGAACAAGATCTTTGGTGTCGCTTCTTACAAGGACCATAAGTGTATCAGATTACAGTGGCATGCTTATGATCTTACTTAATCACATATGTAAAGGCCCTATGCCCATTACAGTCACATGAAGGGTTAGGGCTTCAATATATGAATTGTGGGGTAAGAAATTAAATTCATAGCACTCTACCCCTGGCTAGCCCAAATTCATGTCCTTATCATGGGCAAGATGTATTTTTTTCATCCCAACAATCTCAAGATGTTTTTAGTCATTCCATCTAAACTCTAAATTTGAAAGTCCAAAGCATCATCTAAATATCATCAAATCAGATGAAGGGAAGACTCAAACTATGATTTATTCTGATGTAAATTTCTTTCTGGCTATAAAACTGTAAAACCAGACAAAGTATGTGTTTCCAAAATGCAGTGGTTGGTCAGGCATAGAATCGACATTATTATTCCAAAAGGCAAAAATAAGGAGAAAAACGTGTGGGCGAAAGGTCTCAACCAACTCAGAAATTTAGAAAGATAATTTTCCGTAGATCTTAAGGCTTTAATAATACTCTTTGGCTTAATACTCTGCTATCCAGGACTGCTGGAGACAGAGTCACCCCCACAGCTGTACAAGGAAGCCTCACTCCTTCCGTCCTCTGTGAGAAATCTACCCATGTGGCTTCCTATGGGACAGCTCCACTCCTTAAGCCCTGGATGTGGTCCTGCTGTCCCACAGAAAAAAGGGAACCTGATCCTGCCCTTTGAAATGGAGGAGGAAACAGCCTTTCCCTCTAAGCCTGTGGCAGGAATGGTATCTCTGATGCTCTCAGAATCACCTTTAGGATTTTTTTTTTCAAAACTGTATTCTGGTTCTCATCTAATGTTCCACTTGCTCATCAAGATCTCATCCATTCCATAGCTTAGAATACTATTCATAATCTGACCATGCCTACATTTACATATTTGGAATAGAATTATGTAATTCCCTTCTATATTTTGTATTTTATTTATATAGTCATGCCCTTCATAATGACATTACGGTCAACAATGAATTGCATACATGATGGGACTCCCATAAGCTTATAAGGTTATCATATCATATTTTTACTGTACCTTTTCTATGTTTAGATATGTTTAGATACACAAATGCTTACCATTTGTTACAATTGCCTACAGAATTCAGTACAGTACTATGCTGTACAGGTTGGTAGCCTGGGAACAACAGACCATATCATCTAGCCTAGGTGTGTAGTAGGCAATACTCTCTAGGTTTGAATAAGTACACTCTACGATGTTTAAACAATGATGAAATTGCCTGATGACACATTTCTCAGAATGTTTTCCCATTGTTAAGCAACAGGACACTCTCTCTCTCTGTTTATGTACATATATGCCATCTCTATTGAATATTCTTATGTGTGATTTAAATTTAACTATCTAAAATTAAACTGAAATTTTTGCTTTGTGAGCTTAATATGTAATGAATATTTTTAAACCTCAATTCAGAATCATAACATTTTCATCGAAATCACCCCTCTCTTGACTTTTAGTTTAGGCTGATTGTTTCTCTTCTAGCTGATTTCTATAGGTTGGAGTTTTTTTGGGGATTACTTTTCCTTTCTTTGAAGAACAGTCTGCACTTCCAGCCTAATAGCTCTGTGATCTATTGTGGTAGTACCCAAAAAGCTGAAAGTTTTTCTTTGTTCTTCCCACATTCTCTGTCTTTTTTAATTCAAACTGGCAGCACTTGCCAGTGGTTAATCCCATTTCTATTCCTGGCTTCTGCTGAAATGGTTTACTCCATGAGTTGAACCCATAATGTCTTTATCAAATGATTGCTCAGCCACACCTTAGTGTTGTCTCTCAGAACAAGCTTTCTCATTTTGTTCAATATAGATAGGCTGAAACATTCCCAAATATTTTTGTTCTGTCTTTTGTTGTCATTGCTAACAATGTTCTCTTCAATTCATCTCTCTCCTTTTGCATTTTACTATTAATAGTCAGAAGGAACCAAGTTGCTCCTTCAACACTTCCTTACAAATCTCCATAGCTAACTACCCTACTTCATTGCTTGCTAGTTCTACTTCCACAAAACACTAGAACACAGTTCAGCCATGTTCTTTGCCACTTTATAACAAAGATCACATTTTCTCTAGTTTCCATAACCTATTCTTCATTTCCATGTGAGACCTCACCAGAATCACCATTAACATCCATATTTCTGGCATGTATTTCAAAACTCTTCTAGCCTCTACCCACTATCCAGTTCAAAGACTGCTTCCACAGCAGTAACCCATTTCTCAGTACCAAAACCTATCTGGGTTAGTTCAGACTGCTATCACAAAACACCATAGACTGTGTGGCCTAAACAACAGAAATTCATTACCTTATAGCCTAGAGACTGGAAGTTCCAAGATCATTGTGCCAGCCTGGTCAAGTTCCAGTGAAATTTTTCATTCTTGTTTACAGGTCACTGCCATCTTATTGGATACATCTTTGTGCATATGAGGAGAGACAGCAAGTTCATCTCTTCTGATAACGACAATCTTTATATTAGATGAAGTTTCCACCTTTACGATGCTACTTAATGTTAATAACTTTTTTTTTTTTTTGAGTTGGAGTCTTGCACCATCGCTCAGGCTGGAGTGCAGTGGTGCAATCTCGGCTCACCGCAACCTCCACCTCCCGGGTTCAAGCTGGGACTTTCTCAGTCTCCCGAGTAGCTGGGACTACAGGCACCTGCCACCACGCCCAGCTAATTTTTCTATTTTTAGTAGAGATGAGATTTCATCTTGTTGGTCAGGCTGGTCTCGAACTCCTGACCTAAGGGAATCTACCCGCCTCAGCCTCCCAAAGTGCTGGGATTACAGGCGTGAGTCACCGCGCCTGGCCTGTTAATCACCTTTTTTAAAGACCCTGCCTCCATTGTAGTCACAAAGGCGGTATTAAAGCTTCAACATATGAATTTGTCTATTCAGTCTACAGCAGATAACCATCTGACTGTATTTGTAAAATTTGAAAAATTATGTATCACATAATGACTGAGAAATCATCCTAGATGTCTTTTTCTAGGCATTCAATAAATAATGACCTCATACTATTAATTAAACAAAGAATTGTTGTTCTAGATACTGTGTTAGGGGCCAGATATAAGTGAACAAATGAGAGCTAATTGTTGCTCACTTATATTTGGTATAATAAATACTAATAAATGAAAAACTCCCAGTGTAAGAAAAAGTGTGGGATTAGCAAAGGGTTCCCTGAGAAAATTAAAGGTAAATTGAAATCTAGATGCAGAATTGAAGTCCTGGAAGGGTTCCAGGAAAGAACAGCTCTGATAGTAATCAGCATGTGCAAAGGTGAAAAGACTAAAGCATATTAAATGACCTGAAAGAACACTGAATTAGAAATGACTAATTTAATTTTTAAATTCATTACTTTGGTTTTTCAAGGAAAAATAGTTTGGAATGGGACAGCGGAAGCAAAGAAACAACTTAGGAAACCATCTCCTCGACCAGCAGAGAAGGCATGGTCACTCAAAATGGGGGAGCAGAAAGATTGGGGATATAGTAAGAATGTAGTATAATATTATATGGTAATAAATTGAATATTTATGGCATAATGGAAGTAATATTATTAATGACTTCCAGATTTATGGTACTCAAAACGTGCATGGAGTGGTGACTTACTGTATGTAAGAGGTGCAGAATTGAAACTTTTCAGTTTAATTTTAGATAGTTAAATTTAAATCACACATAAGAACATTCAATAGAGATGGCATATATGTACATAAACATAGAGAGAGGGTCTTCTGTTGCTTAACAATGGGAAAACATTCTGAGAAATGTGTCATTAGGCGATTTTATCATTGTTTAGACATCATAGAGTGTACTTATTCAAACCTAGAGAGTATTGCCTACTACACACCTAGGCTAGATGATATGGTCTATTGTTCCTCGACTACAAACCTGTATAGCATAGTACTGTACTGAATTCTGTAGGCAATTGTAACACAATGGTAAGTATTTGTGTATCTAAACATATCTAAACATAGAAAAGGTACAGTAAAAATATGATATGATAACTTTATAACCTTATGGGAGCACCATCGTCTATATAGTTCATTGTTGACTGTAATGTCATTATGAAGGGCATGACTATATAAATAAAATACAAAATATGGAAGAGAATTATATAATTCTATTCCAAATATGTAAATGTAGGCATGGTCAGATTATGAATAGTATTCTAAGCTATGGAGTAGACGAGATCTTGAAGAACAAGTGGAATGTTAGATGAGAAACAGAATAAAGTTTTGGAAAAAAAAACTCCAACTTATAGAAATCAGCTAGAGGAGAAACAATCAGCCTAAACTAAAAGTCAAGACAAGTGTGATTTAGATAAAAATGTTATGATTCTGAACTGATGTTTAAAAGTATTCATTATATATTAAGCTCACAAAGCAAAAAGTAAAATATCATATCTTTAATAGATTATTAGTTTCAAATCTATACATGTATTGAAATAATAAATTTAAGAAAAATAGTAATGCTGATACTTGTAGGTGTTGAATTGTGAGACTTTTTTTGTTTTTTTAAATTTTTTTGTTAAACTTATTTTCTTCATTTTCTCTACAGAATATACTTTTTTTTGTAATATAAACATCAAATTTATATTGAATCTAAAAATATATTAAATGCTTGTATCTCTTATGAAAAGAGGAAAGGCAAATATTGTAAGCTACTATGAAATATATAATTTAGTAAACTTTACATAAATTAGGGTCTCTCTAATTAAATATATTAATAGGTCAGTGACATACTCAGTATCTTTCTTTTAGGCTGTAATGTACATTTCTATATATACTATTGTTTATTTGAAAGGAAATACATTTTAATTAAAAATAATCAATTGTTTGCTGTCCAGTAAACTTTTTTTTATCTCCTGGATCAAGTAATACCAGTTTTAAAATACAAGATCAACACACAATTTTGGATAGGTAATGATATGGTTTGGCTGTGTCCCCACCGAAATCTCATCTTGAATTGTAATAATCCCCACATGTCAAGGATGGGGCCAGATGAAGATAATTGAATTATGAGGTAGGTTCTCCATACTGTTCTTGTGGTAGTGAACAAGTCTTACAAGATCTGACAGTTTTAAAAATGGGAGTTCCCCTGCACAAGCTCTCTTGCCTGCTGCCATGTAAGATGTCCTGTTGTTCTTCCTTCATCTTCCACCATGATTGTGAGGCCTCCCCAGTCATGTGAAACTGAGTCCATTAAAACTATTTTCTTTATAAGTTACCCAGTCTCAGATATGCCTTTATTAGCAGCATGAGAATGGACTAATATAGGTAAGTTTAAGGATTTTTACATATTATTTTTATCACTAGTCTACAATACAATGGAAAATGAGAATTTATAGGAAAAGAATGTTTTTCACATCCCTGCACTAAAAAGTATGTGCAAATAAAACACATGGTTTCAAAATGTTATTTATAATAATTATTGGAAAAAATAGAGTTTGATTCAAATATTGAATCAATATTTGAGTGTCCCAAATTTCCTCTAACCTTAGAGTTAAAATCCTTTTAGTTAAGCAGATATCAGTACCTATGGAATCCACATATGCAATAGATGGTATTGTCCCATTATTAAATTATTATATTATGAATGACTCAGGATTTCTTTCTAAATATAGTATACAGTTGTGCTATTTATTTGAAATTCCGTCTAACCTGTATAGGTAAGTTGTACTGGATTTGATACAGTTAACATTTCCCTGTTTTGGAGGATTGGATTGATAATCTTTGAGTACATGGCAAGTACCAAAGTTTCAGCTGCTTAAGTCAGATAATTACATAAAAATGGAAAAAAAATGATAAAAGTGCCACAGCCTCTGTTTGCTCCTGCTCCTGAAATGACATAAGTGTTGTAAAATATGTAAAATATTCATAATGTTTAATGTCTTACTTGCTTATCTTTAGCCAGATATGAGAACAAATCCAAATTCCAAAGCAACCATTATAAAAGGCTTCAGTTTTCACTCCAGTCAGTTATTATGAAGGATGTTGACAGTATATTATCATCATATACCTTTAAATTCTGGCAAGAACTTCATTGTGAAAAGAAGAAATTGAGTTCCACAAAACCTTTATTTAACACAGTTTACTTATATGTTAGGATGAATTGATAAAAGTAATTCGTTTACTATTATCATTTAAAAAATAGTAGACAATGATAAAATGGACACAGTTCATGGTCAAGACCTCCTTTCATCTTTTCTCTCCACCCATTAGAAAGCTAAAAAACGTCACCTGGGCATTTTTTTTTTCATGCATTAAGTTTCAAACACCATTAGAGATTAAGATGCTTGGGACAGTGGCTAAGAAAAGCTATTTGGTAAATGTATTAAAGCAGGTTAGTGAAAGATCTTAGGTTCTTATCTATACAAGGAGTGAGAGGGCAATAGTTTATGCATTCTAACAACTAAAAATACATCTTCATTTGTTTTGCCAATTCCCCAGATTTATTCCTTAGAGGAGAAATTAAAATTATATGATCTGAAATATTATAAAATACAAGAATAGCTCTTTTTTAGTAACTTTCCATTAATTTGAAGGAAGATTTCACATTAGACAGTTTTTATTCTAGAATTATGGATTCTAAACATCAACTGTAAAAATAACAGAAATGCAAAATGCAGTTTTTGTCTAAACTTAATAAAATAATAAAGTGTTTCAAAAATAAGTATTTTAAGGCACAATCAGTTATATCATAATGCTTGTTTTGAAAATAAAATTTGTTGCAATGCAATTGATATATAGGAACAATTTAAGCATAACAGATTTTACATTTGCTTCTGTGTGATTTCATTCATGAGAAACCCAAAGTAATCACTGAAAACTGTACCAAGCTGAACCCAATGGCATAGCAATATGCAAACACACACACGTACAAGCTACCTCAATTCACTGCATGTGTTATGAGCCACATCCATTCACATCTGATGTTATTAATTTCATGCAACCGAACTTCAGGTAATTTTCAAGGAAAATTGATATATTTATTATAGTGTTTATGCAGTTCTTAACCTCTTAACATATACAAAACTGTACTATCATTTTTATGGGTTTCTATTTATTCCATAAACCCAGAATATTTCCTTATTCATTTTTCACAGCTGCTAATTTTTAAGACTGCATATCTAGAGTTATAGGAGAACTGACTATAGTATATTTAACGAATTAAACCAACATCATTTGTATTTGCATAAAAAGACTGAGGATAAATAAAATTTATACTGATCTTAGGCTCTCTTGGGAATTAAAGATTAATTGGCATCATTAAACCTAGCTATAATATATGTTAAGTCCTTGAGCTGCACAGTTTTCTTTAAGTAGGGTATGCGTTAGTAAAAAAGGGCAATTTATAAAAGTTTTTAGATAATGTATAATAGGCCTGACTACCTAATATTTATTTTTGTTTTTTATGAGTCAAACTAAAAAATTAAATTTAAAATGTATTAATAAAATGAAACTTTTAAAAATATTTTATTTACTTAAAATTCTTTATCCCTTAACACCTAAATATATGTTCATATGTAAATGCCTATGTAAGTTCATTATACTCACAAATGTAATTGTCTCTTTTGGTTGGTGTGATATAGTGATATTTTTATTCAGTATTTCTGTTTTAAATATCATAAGCTGCAAAAGAAACCATTCTAAAATTAGTGGCTTAAAATAACAATAATCTATTATTTATCATGATTTCGTGGGTTAGTTGGATGACTCCTCTCCTGTTTTGCCTGCATTTATCAGAGGATGAGCTAAGAGACTCACTTGTCTGGAAATCGTTGCTGAGTTATCAACTAGTAAAGATTGGTTCTTCTTCACATGGCTTGTAAAGATCCAGTGGATTAGCCAGTTACCTTACACAACACTCTCAGTGCACCCCTCCAGGAGACCAAATACAAGTCATCATAAGACCAGGGCCCAAAAGATAGGACTTTACTTCTGCCACATTCAACTGGGTCAAAGCAGACAGAAAATCAATCCAGATTCAAGGGAGAATTAAGTAGACTCCATTTCCCAATGGAAGTGTAGCAAAGTCACATAATAAAAGGTAGTAGGAGGAAATTTTTTAACCATCTGTGAAAACAATAAACCACGAAATGCATTTCAAAATTTGTAACAGGAGAAAATTTTATAAACACCTTTTAGAAACATACAACCAGAAAGATGGATCACTGTAATTAAAATAAGTAATGTGTTGAATGGTTAATGTAAACAAAACAAAATAAAAACATGAACATCTGATCTAAACTGGAATTGTGAGAACTATGATGTGAAAGAACCAATTGATGGGTGACAATTGTTTTTGTAGGAAAACATATTTCTACAAAAATACATGTATTAAGGGAGGCATGTTAGAAAAATGACAGGTATCTAGCAATAACAAATGTCTCCTGTTGAGTTATGTGGAAGGAGAATGAAGTGTCTGAAGTAAATTAGCAAAGATAATTCTGTAATGAAACAAAAGAGGTTCAACTCATTCTAAGAATACAATTCTAAACATTTTTTAATTGATAAATTATATATGCATATGTTTATGGGGGTAAAAAATAGTGTCATAATATTTGAATACAATGTTGAATGGTTAAATCAAGTGAATTAACATATTCATCACCTCAACTATTTAACAATTTTATGATAAGAACTTTTGAAATTCACTCTTTTAGTGAAATTTAAATGTACAGTATTCAGTTATTAGCTTTATTCTTCATGCTGTGTAACTGATTTCAAAAAGAAGAATATAAATGAAATGTATTTTTCCTATCTAAGTAAGGCTTCTATCATTTGACTGTATCCTCATTCTCCCCATGCCCCAGTCTCTGATAAATACCTGTATTAGTCTATTTTCACAGTGCTGATAAGGACATACCCAAGACTGAGCAATTTACCAAAGAAAGAGGTTTAATGGACTTCCATTTCCACGTGGCTGGGGAGACCTCACAATCATGGCAGAAGGCAAGAAGGGGCAAGTCACATCTTACATGGATGACAGCAGACAAAAATAGAAAGCTTGTGCAGGGAGACCCCCAATACACAAACCATCAGATCTCATGAGACCCATTAACTATCATGAGAACAGCCCAGGAAAGACCTGCCGCCATGATTCAATCATCTCTCACTGGGTCCCTCCTATAACATGTGGGAATAATAGGAATGAAAAGATGAGATTTGGGTGGGGACACAGGGCCAAACCATATCATTCTGCACCTGGCCCCTCCCAAATCTCAGATCTTCACATTTCAAAACCAATCATGCCTTCCCAACAGTCCCCCAAAGTCTCAACTCATTTTAGCATTACCTCAAAAGTCCACAGTCCAATGTGTTTTCTGAGATGAGCCAAGTTCCTTCAGCCCACGAGCCTATAAATTCAAAAGCAAGTTAATTACTTCCTAGATACAATGGGGGGTATGGGCATTGGGTAAATACAGACATTCCGAATGGGAGAAATTGGCCAAAACAAAGGGGCTACAGGCCCCATGCAAAGCCAAAATCTAGCAGGGCAGTCAAATCTAATGCAGGCGGTGAGTACCCATGGTCTTGGGCAGATTCATCCCTGGGGCTTTGCAGAGTATAGCCTCCCTCCCAGCTGTTTTCACCAGCTGATGTTGAGTGTCTGTGGCTTTTCCATGCACACGGTGCAAGCTGTTGGTGGATCTACCATTCTGGGGTCTGGAGGACAGTGGATCTCTTCTCACAGCTCCACTAGGTGGTACCCCAGTGGGAACTCTGCATAGGGGCTCTACCCCACATTTCCCTTCTGCACTGTCCTAGCATGAGAGCTCCACCCCTGCAGCAAACTTTTGCCTGGGCATCCAGGTGTTTGCATACATCTTCTGAAATCTAGGCAGAGGTTCCCAAACCTCAATTCTTGCCGTGTGTGCACTCACAGGCTCAACACCATGTGGAAACTGCCAAGGCTTGAGGCTGCACCCTCTGAAGCCATGGCTCAAGCTCTGCATTGGCCCCTTTCAGCCCCAGCTGGAGCAGCTAGGATGGGGGCACCAAGTCCCTAGGCTGAACACAGCAGAGGGATCCTGCGTCTGGCCCACAAAACCAATTTTCCCTCCTAAACCGCCAGGACTTTGATGGGCTGCCTGAAAGGTCTCTGACATACCCTGGAGACATTTTCCCAATTGCCTTGATGATTAGCATTTGGCTCCTTGTTACTTAAGCAAATATATGCAGGCTTAAATTTCACCTCAGAAAATGGGATTTTCTTTTTTTATCAATTTATAAGGCTGCAAAGTTTCCAAACTTTTATGCTCTGTTTCCCTTTTAAAACTGCATGCCTTTAATAGCACCCAACTCACCTCTTGAATGATTTGCCTCTTAAAAATTTCTACCACCAGATAACCTAAATTATCTCTCTCCAGTTCAAAGTTCCAGAAATCTCTAGGGCAGGATCAAAATGCTGCCAGTCTCTTTGCTAGAACATAACAAGAGTCACCTTTGCTCCAGTGTCCAAAAAGTTCTGAGACGACCTAAGCCTGGATTTCATTGTCCATATCATTATGAGCATTTTGGTCAAAGCCATTCAACAAGTCTCTAGGGAGTTCCAAACTTTCCCACATCTTCCTGTCTTCTTCTGAACCCTCCAAACTGTTCCAACCTCTGCCTGAAACCCAGTTCTAAAGCTGCTTACACATTTTTCAGGTATCTTTACTGCAGTACTCCACTCCTGGTACCAATTTACTATACTAGTCCATTTTCACACTGCTGTTAAGGACATACCCAAGACTGGGCAATTTACCAAAGAAAGAAGGTTAACCGGACTTACATTCCACCTGGCTGGGGAGGCCTCACAATCATGGTGGAAGGCAAGGAGGAGTAATGTCATCTTATATGGATGGTGGCAGGCAAAAAAGAGAGCTTGTGCAGGGACACTCTCGTGTTTAAAATCATCAGATCTCATGAGACCCATTCACTATCATAAGAACAACACAGGAAAGACCCACCCCCATGATTCAATCATCTTCCAACAGGTCCCTCCCACAACATGTGGGAATTATGGGAGCTACAAGATGAGATTTTGATGGGGACACAGAGCCAAACCATATCAATACTATTCTATTCCCTGCTTCCATGAGTTTAATTGTTTTAGATTTCACATGTAAGTCAGAGCATGCAGTATTAGTCTTTCTGTGTTTGACTTATTTCACTTGGCAAATGTTGTCCGATTTCATCTACATTTTTGCAAATGACATAATTTCTTTGTTTTTAATGCTGAATTTATTACAATAAAACAGCCTCATCGACTCAGAGGATTTTAATCAAGACTCAACAGATACATGTTTATGAGACAAAGTTTGAAGCCATTATTTTGGCTCAAAACTTAGTGCTTCATAGAACTGATTGTACAATTATTTTAAAACTGCAACGTATATACAAATATACTATAATAAATATAGGATAGTATGACTACACTTTTAGTAATTTGATCCTAAAACAGAAAACCATAGTATCAGAAATATTAATGAATCTAGAAACATTAGAGAACACTTGGGAAAATATCTATGTTTTATACATTGTTTAAAAAAGTCTTATGTTATTTAAAATAGAGTTTAAAACTATGTTGGGATTGTGTCATTTGATTTTCATTTTAGTTTGTTTTTTCCAAAATAATTGGTAATTATATATTTGAAAAATAAGATTTATTTGTGACTTAATTACTTTTCTTCAAGTGACATAATCAAAGATATAGTACATATTTTCTTTGTAAGATATCAAGTTTTTGATATGTCATTCTTGTGCCTAGGTAAATTTTAATTTAAATGGGTCAAAGCTGACAGTAGAGGGTCAGAAATTTCAATTCCTAACTGACATAACTGCAAATGTTTTATTAGAAGTTCAAAGATAAAAATGTATATACTTTAGACATCTCCTTGATAGGACTTAAAATTTTTTGCCTATTGCAACAAAAATTTGTGCTGGTGTTGCAAATATTTCTATAATTTATAAATGTCATTTTAGTTATATTCTTTCATACTTTGAAAATAAAAGATGATGGGTAACAATTCACTTGTGCTTGACAGCATAGGGAAAATGGAAGAGAGGCTAAACGATTCCAAGGTCAAGGGGCTAGTGCCAGACCTGGAACAATATCTATGCTACATTTTCTGTAATTTTCCCTGAATATACATTAAAACTGACAATATTGTCAAACTTTATAAATATCATGAGCCTCTGATACAGAATATAAATAACCATAATTTTTCTACCCAACTGGGCAATTATGTTCTCCATAAAGTTATATACATATGTGTTTGCCTAAATATTTATTTTAAAGTTATTTTTTTCTCAGCTTCTCTTCCTGTCTTGAATGAATCTTCCTGCGCACTTAACAAACAGAGAATTTGGACTCAAAGACAATTTTATATCCAATAAATACAAAGAAATTTTAAAATTCACTAAAATTCTTGATAATTCATTTTGAACTTAACTGCTTTTGGATTTCTTATATTTCATTATTTATGTTGAATTGTAAAGCACTTAGTAACTTTGGTCCTTACCTAATCACTCTAGCAGGTCCTTGGCTTACTTACTGTATGTAGGTCAGTGTCAGTGTTTCAACTCTATTAAATGAAACATGTTTATCATTAATATATTCAATGGCATAAAGTTGCTAGAAACTGATTCAAGATAAATTAATCTCAAAAATAATAATGTAATGTATAAGAAGAAAATGGAATGCCTACATTTGCTTTTTAGTAAAAGGCAATTTTTAATATAAGCAATGGGTGTGTTCTCTTACCAATGAGTGATCAAGCCATTCTCTCTGCATAGGACAATCTCTATTCTTAGTTTAATGAGTATTAGTTGTTTTATTTCAGTAAACCTTGCACACATTTTATTTTTCATAACAATATTTTGAGTCCTTAAGAACATCCCACCATTTTTCTATTATTGTTAAGAGTGACCAATCCAATTTCCCAGATTCAAGAGTGAATCATTTACCTAGACTTGGACAGTAATATTTTAAATTTTATCCCTTACAAAAATATTTATGGAGTGCCTACAATGTGAAAAGCAGTTTTTTAAGATGTTTGGGGTACAGTGCTGTAAAAAGATATGACCACTGATCTCATGAAGATTATGTGTATTGTATTAGATGTGCATCTTACTCTTTTTGCCAATTTCCAACCCTAGCTGTAGTTTCCAGAATGGGCATTTGATTCAAGCTAGGCAAATGAGATGAAACCCTGAAATTTGTAATGGAAACATGGGAAAATGAGATGACCTTGGTCATTACATTTATTGTTTGTACGACAGAATATAAGCCAATGTTCTTACAGCCACACAGTAAGAGGCTGGCTAAATGGAGACAACTGGAGAACAGTCAACTGGATCTAGCTTTTCCTGAAAACTAAAATTCAGCTCTGTTCTCTAAGACATTGTTTTCTTCTCCTCCTTCTTCTTTCTTTTTAGCAAAAAGCAGTTGAATTAAACTATATTTACTTGAAACTGACACATTTGGTGAGTATAGAAGCAGAGCAAAAAGGATTTAATGACATAATTTCAGTGTGGAATGACCCCAAGTACAACAACTAAATGTGCCCAGTCTTAGAGTCTTGTTTTTTGCAAATGCCCATTGCACAGACTCTCCTCTGCACGGTACAGGAAGCAAATGCTATTATTTGTCTCTGCACACTTGCCTTTTCTATGCTTTTTTCCCTGACTGAATCCTTTCAATTCCCAGATAACTTAATCTTCATTAAGACATATAAATCATTTCATATTAAATTTGAAGTCACTTAAAGTTTTATATTTTTTAATATTTTATTTTCCCCCATACTACACAGATATATTAATGTTTTAAAGTTTCATATTTAATGTGATTTTGCACTTTATGCTCTTGTTTCTATTGTACTTATTTCTTAGTTTAACTCATTAATCGTATATATTTGTTGTCAGAGTTTGCAAGCCTTTTCAAGGGATGACATTTCCTATAACCCTTATAGCAACTTCAACACTCTTTATTTTCCAGCTTTATTGAGGTATTACAGACAAATTAAATCATATGTAAGATTTCCAACATGATGGTTTGATGTGTGTGTACATTGTGAAATGATAACCACAGTCACACTAACATGACCAACGTACCTACCTTTATATTTGAGTCAGAGACCATGGTTTAAAAGAAATTGATCAGCAATTCACATGTAGAGATACAAACAGGCATCTAGAGAGTAATATTTAATTAAATATCTTCATATAAACTCGGAATATTTGGAATAACTAGTAAAGGAGAAATCATAAGAGACATTTGTGAGCAGTTTTTTCATCTTACTGGCTATGGGAGAAAAAAAAAAAACACCAAGTCCTCTCCCACTTGTATTTATTTTAAGAACAGTGTACTACTAAGGATGTCTTTTTTTCTTCACTTGGTAAGGAAATATATTCCTTCAAGTTGGAGATGATGATGTAGATATTACTGAATTCAATTTGGTTAGTTAGAGTTTTTAGAGATAATAATATTGAGACTCTAAATAAATAATTCCACTTTGTTTTTATAAAGTGGGCATTTTCACTAGACTGAGGGAAAAACTATACACAGTGAAGAATAAACGTAATTTTATTATACAGAGTACAGAATGTAATTATATTAGAAATAGTAATTATTTATTATTGATTAAAATATGAGTTCAATTGTTATCATTGGCTTTAATTAAAATGTGAAAATTGAAATACATTATATATCATTAGTAGAGAAAAATGAACTAAAGCTGTTGAAATTCATTTTCCTGAATTAATACATAGGCTTCCCAAAATCAATGAACAGGAAACTCTGGTTACCTATTTATCTTGATAGTATTATGGTTAGTAAAGATTGGCCTGGACATGATCTTTCTTTTGAATGTAAAAAACTGATTATTGGGAGGGCTATATCTAGGTAATATATGCATATAAATATCAGTATTCAAAATATTTATGCGACCAAATTTATTTTAAAAATTGCAAGTTCTGTCTTTAGGTCTTTGAGGAATCACCACACTGTCTTCCATAATGGTTGAAGTAATTTACACTCCCACCAACAGTGTGTGAGTCCCTTTTTCTCCACAACCTCACCAGAATCTGTTATTTTTTGTTTTTAATAATAGCCATTGTGACTGGTATTAGATTGTATCTCATTTTGGTTTTGATTTGTATTTCTCTAGTGATCAGTCATGTTGAGCTTTCTTTCATATGATTTTTGGCCACATGTATGTCTTCTTTTGAGAAGCGTCTGTTCATGTCTTTTCCCACTTTTTAATGGGGTTGATTTTTTTCTGTAACTTTGTTTAAGTTCCTTTTAGATTGTGGATATTACACCTCTGTCAGATGTATAGTTATCCTATTACTGGGTAGATACCCAAAAGAATATAAATCATTATATTATAAAGACACATGCACACGTCTATTCATTGCAGCACTATTCACACTAGCAAAGACATGGAATCTACCTAAATTCCAATCAATGATAGACTGGATAAATAAAATGTGGAACATATACTCTGTGGAATACTATTCAATTATAAAAAAGAATGCTATCAAGTCCTTTGCAGGGCATGGATGGAACTGAAGGCCATTATTCTTAGCAAACTAACACAGGGACAGAAAACCAAATACTGCATGTCCTTACTTATAAGTGGGAGATAAATGATGAGAACACATGGACACATAGAGGGGAACAACATACACTGGGGCCTATCAGAGAGTAGAGGGTTGGAGGAAAGAGAGGATCAGAAAAAAATAACTAATAGGTAATAGGCTTAATACCTGGGTGATGAAATATTAATAATCTGTACAACAAACTCCTCTGACACAAATTTACCTATGTAACAAACCTGTACATGTATCCCTGAACATCAAATACAAGTTAAAAAAAACTGCAAATTATACTATTTTAAAGGTCTATTGAATAATTTAAAAATCAGGTTTGTAAAGGCAGATTTTCATTTTCATTGTGTTTTAGAAGCAGTCAAAAGCAAGCAAGTCAACACTTCAAATTTTTCTAGTAGCTAGGGAATATATCAGCACTTCATTTTGGTATCACTGATGAGAAAAATAAAAGCAAAACCAAAAAATTCTTATCACATTTCATTTAGAGACAAAATAAAGATAACTATTATGTTTTCTGTTAGAATTTATTTTACCTTGACTAATTTCCTCTTAATTCTATTCAACTCAAATCACTGGGACATCTTCAGCACTTGATGAAATGCAATAATAAGAGTCTCTGCTTACAGGAACATTATTTTAGGTTTATAATTTAATTTGTAAAATGAATTTATTTTTGCTCAATATAACTTATGTTTATATCTTGTTTTAGCAATTTCCACATTTATTTTATCCTGCTGTTTATATTTTTCTTCATAATATTTTATTTGAAAATTCAACTGTCTACTTGAAATTGATAGAATGAATACATATTGATGTATTCATGAAATTGATGGAATGAATATTTATGCCCACTTCCTCCCACTGTCACCTATATTTTTCTTCAGTACTTTTGTAGGTAAAAAACAGGTTGAGAAAGCTACTATTCATCTGGAAACATGGGTCATTTCTTTCTGAAAATGAAGGATTACTCAGAGGTCAAGCTGGTCATCTTGAAGAACAATTCTCTGGCGATAGATCTGTGCCTGAAAAAAAAAAAAAAAAAAGCTGATGACTGCTTTTCAGAATCCTTATGAACCAACTGCTACAGGTGCCCTGTTGTCTGCCATTTTGAATGGAACTACATATTTTTGTCCTTGTCACTGGCTCAACATTTTATTTTGTATTTCTGGAAGGCAGATTAATTTTCTCCTAAGTTCACTGGCCATTAAGTCAAAAGAATCTGTGCTTGAGGAACTTTCTCTGATACCTGTACTTGATTTAGATGATATCACAGGCCTCAAGCTGGAGCTGATACCATAATGAAATGGTACTTTGAGGATATTGGAAAGAAGGTAAGAAAAACATGAATCATTAGGGGCTGTATCTTAGCCTGAAATAAACTTGTTTTGTTGGCCCCTAAGAAAACATGCTTCCTGGTCTTCACACAATAGTTTAAACCATCCCCTGGATAAGTGACTTCTTTAACCAATAGCAAATAGCACAAACAATATTGTACAAGTTTCTAAAGTAAGTCTTAAGAAAGACTTACTTAGAATTACTTAGTCCAACAGCTTGTTTTTGCTTTCTATGGGCAACCACTTAATATAAGTTTAGTTATCCAGAGACAGTTATGCAGTGAGAATCTTAAATTACCCACATATATAGTCCTTGTGCAAAAGAAGCTCAGAACAAGCCTAAGGTTACATCCCACTCATCAGCCAGAACCAACTTGTCAACCGTATGAGTGAACTCACTTAGAAAGTGGATCCTATAGCTTCAGTTGAGCCACGCTTGATAAGGCAAAGTGAAGCAGTGACAAGGTAGCTCCATAGAACCCTGACACATTTCTATAATAATGAGCTAGTAGATAAAATGGTTGTTATAAAGCCATTGAGCATAGTGGTGGTTAATTACACAGCAAGAGTTAACCAAACCACTATTTTAAATTCTTTGTCTGTACTTATGTCCATTTATCTATTTGGTTGTTAATAGACAATATTTCAGACAAAAAACATGAGAAATAATTGGTAGATAGTCTATCCTCTATCACTCAATTATGACTTACAGATTATCTTACTTCTGACATACACACATGCACACACACTAATGTAGATAAATATATGCATATATATTTTTGAAAATTAAATATCTGATACTTTAAAAATAAATTTAATTATTTGTTAATTCAGTAGCAACTATGTAGTTACATAGTTAGAAGGCTAGGATATTTTTATGAAATAAGAAATGACATTTGGAATAATATACAAGTGACAAATGTAATTGGTTTTGCTACTTAAGAGTCAACACTTGTATTTATGCAAAGTGGTTTGCTGGAAATAATTTGTCACCAATATTTTCCAAAATAAAGCATCACATTACAGATTCATAGAGTTGACAGAGGACTTTGAGAGTCCTCATACATATCTGTGCTTTTTTGAAGAACTATATATAACCTCTCTACCTTCTGACAACCCAGGCAATTTAAATCCTTCAATAATGGCATTATGTAGAAGCTTACAGAATATTAATTGAAAATGATTTTGTAAATTATTAATGGGGATTTGGATATATATTTACCATATGTGATAAAAATTCTGTGAATATTTTTATTCACATAATACATGTGAGTTTGGCAATATACTTTTTTAAGACAAGACATTGAAATAAAGCATTTAATTCTGTGTAATCTTATGCCTTATTTGCCCAATTCATCTCTAAAAGATGTTTCATCATTAACTACTGGATTGCTTAGGTTTATTAGATTGTAAAATGATAGAATCCTTCAACTAATTTGAATACACATGGTGAATATTAGTTGAATATACCTTTCTACAATAAGATTGAATAAAACTACATATTCAATAAATGAACCCATCATAGGGAGATGTCCCAATTAAACTGCAGCTCTAGGTATCTGAGAAGCAAGCATTTTTTGGCAGGTCTTTATATTTGTTTTCAAATATGCCATTTTGTGTTTTCCTTTTTTCGTTTTTTAATATATTTTTATTTGTTCATATTCGGAGGGACGGCCAGTTTGTTACATGGATATACTGTGTAGTGGTAGGGTTCGGGCTTCTAGCGTACCCATCATTTGAATAGTAAACATTGTACCCAAAAGGTACCTTTTCAACCCTCACCCTTTCCAGTCCTCTTCCCTTTTGATTCCCGAGTGTCTTTTACTTCCATGTTGATGTCCATGTGGGCTCACTGTTTAGCTCTGACATAAGTCAGATGAGGTATTTGGTTTTCTGCTTCTGACTTATTTCACTTAAGATAACAACATCCAGCTTCATCTATGTTGCTGCAAAGACAATCCCATTCTTTTTTATAATTGCATGGTATTCCATAGTGTCTGCATACCACTTTTTCTTAATCCAATCATCTGTTGATAGAACATGGTTGTTTCTTTGACTTTGCTGATGTGAATAGTGCTGCAATAAACATATGAGTTCAGGTGTCTTTTTATTATACTGATTTCTTTTTCTTTGGAAATACCTATGAGTGGAATTACCAGGTTGAATGGTAGTTCTATTTTCAGTTCTTTGAGAAATCTGCATCCTGTTTTTCATAAAAGTTGTCCTAATTTACATTTCCACCAAACATGTATAAATGTTACCTTTTCTCTGTATCTTTCCTAACATCTGCTGTTTTTGACATTTTGTTTGTTTGTTTTATTTTTTGAGACAGAGTGTTGCTCTGTTGCCCAAGCTGGAGTGCAGTGGCGCGATCAAGGCTCACTGCAAACTCCACCTCCCAGGTTCAATCGATTCTCCCCCTCAGGCTTCCAAATTGCTGATATTATAGCATGGGCTACCATGTCCAGCCAATTTTTTTTTTTTTTTATTTTTTAGATGGAGTCTTGCTCTGTCACCCAGGCTGGAGTGCAATGGTGCGATCTCAGCTCACTGCAGCCTCTGCCTCCCAAATTCAAGTGATTCTCCTGCCTCAGCCTCAAAACTACCTGGGAATACAGGTGCTCTCCACCACACTCGGCTAATTTTTGTATTTTTAATAGAGACAGGGTTTCACCATGTTGGTCAGGCTGGTCTCGAACCCTTGACCTCAGGTGATCCCCCACCTCAGCCTCCCAAAGTGCTGGAATTACAGGCATGAGCCACTGTGCCTGGCCCTAATTTCTGTACTTTCAATACAAATAGGATTTCACCATGTTGGCCAGGCTGGTCTTGAACTCCAGACCTCAGGTAATCCACCCGCCTCGGCCTCCCAAAATGCTGGGATTACAGGGGTGAGCCACTGCACCTGGCCAACTTTTTAAAAATAATCATTCTGACTGGTGTGAGATAGTACCTTATGATGGTTTTACATTTCTCTGATGACAAGTGATTTTTACCATTTTACCACGTATTTGTTGACTTCTTGGATGAATGAAACCACTGGTTCTACAATATGCCATCCTTTACGCCATAGTACAGCTTTTGTTTATTTAATGATAAGTTTTGATATTTGTTAGTGTAAGTACTCCAGATTTGATGTCCTTCCTCAAGGCTGTCCTGCCAACTTTTGCCTTTTACAATGCATATTCATTTAAAAATAATTTTATAATATCTGTGAAAAAACCTGCTGAGATCTACATTGAAATTGCATTGGAGCTGAAGAACAATTATGAGAGAGTTATTACCATTATTTTACTAAATCTTCTAATTTATAAACATGGTTTATTCTCCCATTTATTTAGGTCTCTAATTTTTCTCAATAATATTTTGTGACTTTTTTTAGTGTAAATATCTTACACATTTTTGAAAAATTTAGAGGAATGCAATGTTTTAAATATAATTGTATATAGTATTTTAATTTTACCTTTTCTTATACAAACATGGAAATAATTTCAGAATTTGCTGACCTTGTTAAAGTATGGATTGATTTTAATATTGTATAAATACTTCTGTATTTAGTATGTTGAAAATCATTCAAAAAAATTGGAGTTTTTTCTTTTTTTTTTTTTGCTTTTGTTTTTGTTTTGTTTTGTTTTGTTTTCTGAGATGGAGTTTTGTTCTTGCTGTCCAGGCTGGAGTACAATGGTGCAATCTCAGCTCACTGCAACCTCTGCCTTCTGAGTTCAAGTGATTCTCCTGCCTCAGCCTCCAAACTAGCTGGGATTACAGGCATGTGCCACCATGCCTGGCTAATTTTGTATTTTTAGCAAAGACGGGATTTCACCACATTGGTCAGGCTGGTCTCGAACTCCTGACCTCAGGTGATCTGCCCACCTCTGCCTCCCAAAGTGCTGGGATTACAGGTGTGACTTTATTTCCTTTATGTTCACAAACTAGTGTTTCCAGGATACTGTAAAAGAAAAGTATTTTTGTCTCATTTTTAATCTCATTGTTAATTATTTTATTATTAAGTATAAAGTAGCTTCAAGTGTTCTGTTGTTAGTCTTTGGTAAATTAAAGGAATTTTCTTATATTACTAGGCTGTACAGTTTTTATCATAAATACTATTTGAAACTAAAATCAAGTATATTTTAATTAGATTATCAAATTTTTATCTCTTGCATTATCTTTTGAGTTTTTTAAAAATTCCTTATTGCGTAACAACTCTTGACTTTTTAGAATAAACCCAAATTAATTTTAGCATAATATAACTGTTATTTATCACTGGGATTAATTTGACAATATTTTCAACAGGATATTTGTATCTATATTTTTAAGTATTTGTTTTCTTACATAATTTTCAGATTTCAGATTCTAATGGATTCATAACAGTATTTGGGAAAGTTTCATTTTATTCAAATTCAATGTTTAACATTTGGAAGACTTTATGGGTAAAGCCATCAGGGTTTGAGATTTTTTTCCGAGGAAATATTTTTGAAATGGGTTTAATATTTTAAGAGATTAAAACAATTCTCATAGGTCAAATTTGTTATATTACGGCTTTCGTACTATGACTTTTCTATTTTTTCTGCCAGCTTACAAATTCTTATTTTATATTTTAAAAAGTAATTAAAAATAACTTTATTATGATGTAATTTATAGTTAATATATTAAGTGCACATGATGATGAGTTTGCGAAATGCATACACTTGTATAACTACCACTTAAATCAATATAGAACATTTCTATTACCACAAATCTTTCATTTTCCTCTTTGCCACCAAATATCATAAGCCTCAGGACCCACATAAACACTTTTCTGCTTTATTTCAATATAAATTAAGTTTTTCTTTTATATCATTTAATAAAAGTCAAATCACATAACATAAATTATTTAGTGTCTGCTTTCTTTTACCAAGCATATTTTTGAGATGCATTAAGTTCTTTCATATGTTGATTAATTTATTTCCATGTTTGTTTCTAATTTTAGCAATTATAAATATAACTTTTATGAATATTTCTGAGCAAATATTCCCATGGAGTTATAATTTCATCTCACTTTATAAATGCCTAGGGTTGGATGTTTATTTAACTTTACAAGAAATTGTCTAATCTTTTCACAACCGATTCCCCATTGTGCATTCTCACTAAGAAATAACAAGAATTCCAGGTACTCTACATATAGATCAGATGTTTAAATTTTAGTCATTCTAAAGTTTCTTTAGTGGTTTCTAAATAAAGTTTTAATTTGCATTTTTTCTGATTATTATTTTTATATGCTTATTATATTTTGTGTAACTTCTTTTGTAAAATGTTTAACTATTTCCCAAATTTTTGTCTTGTGATTTTTGAGTTTGAATTTTTTTTATCGTAGGTATAAGTCCCTTGCATGATACATGCATTGTGAATATTTTATAAAGATATGTTGTTGTGTCTACAATTTACTATTGGTCTTCTGAAAAGCAAAAATTGTAATTTGGTTAAAGTTCAATTTATCCACCCAAATAGATGTGCTCTTTCTTTCCTTAAAAACTTTGCATATTCCAAGTTTACAAGAATTTCCTCTTATGTCTTCTTCTAGCAAGTTTATCATTTCAGCTCTTACATAAATTCATAATTCGAGTTGCTTTTTGTAATGTCTGGGATTTTAAGATTAATTTTTTCCATTAATATAATTATTTTTTCCAGCACTGTTTCTACATTCTTCGGGATTTTTAATGACTTACTCCAATAAGCTGCAAATAAAGGAGAAACTGTATTCTTTGTCCTTACTTCCATGCTTTTAGTTTATTTTATAGCCTCATTGTTATATACAAGTAGTAGCACATTTTATATAAAGGATTCGAGCATCCATGGATTTTTATATCCTGGTCCCGGAACCAATCTCCCATGGATACTGAGGGATGACTGTAGGGCACATAGACTCTCAATTCCCTATTTGGAATCTCTCTGAAGAGCTTAAATAACTCAGTGCAAAACAATTCTTTCAGAGCTCTAAACAATGAGGTTACAGCACTCACTTAACTTCTCTTTTTGTCATGAGGCTTTTTCTTAATGGCAATATTCTAGGGTTCTCTTTGTCTTAAAGCTGTGTTTTCAGGCAAGTTTGATTTAGTGAGAAGCATATTCACTTTTTAACGCTGAAATTTGGGGAATTATTTAACATTCTATTTTACAATTATATTTGCAAACTGGTCACTTCTGAGAGCTCATCACGTTCTTTTAACACCTTATACAATTTGATAAAAGTCAACCCCCACTGATATTTTGCTTCAAAACTTACTTGTCCATTAGCACAAGCTTATTAAATGCATTTTTATTCCTTCTAAATTGTCAAGAGTAATATTTTTACCAATTGTTTCACCACTATGTAATATGAGTAATTAATTTTTCAATCTCTTATAACAGTTTCCTTGTTAACGCCCATCTAATTGCAAACTTAATATGGTATTTTTTTTTCATCATTTAAGTATCTCATTTGTAAGTGCCAAATCCTGTATTAATAATTTATTCCTGCAAAAATAATTGGTGAAATAAAGAACTTCAAGTATTGCAGTGATAAAACAAGATTTATATTTCATTCACATGTGTACAGAATTCTATCAAGTCAGTCAATCAAGACTGGGATCAGCTGAGATTCTCTGCTTAAGGCTATGTATTAATTGGAGTTGGTTTCATGCTGAAAATAAGGGTTTAGGACTGTTTAAAAAGAATTATTGTAACTTAATATAAAATACAAACAATCTAAACTTTAAGCAAAAATATGATATTCAATTAACTAAAATACAATTAACAAAAGATGATATATAAATGATTAATAGGCTAATTAAAAGGTGCTCACTATCATTAGTCATCAGGCAAATACGAGATAACACTACATGCTGTAACGGCTAAAATTTTTAAAGTCTGACCCCACTAACTATTAGTAGAATTCTCCTGTACTTCTTGTGAACATGTGAAAATGGACAACCATTTTAGCAGTTTTGAAGTTTCTTAAAGACAGAGACTTTACCCTTTTTACCCTTTAAATCAGCAGTTTGATGATGTGAGTTCCAGAGCTCACTCATGCTGGCCTTATGAGAGCTTTTTATACACATCTTCTCAACTCTGTCTTCAGGGATGTAATGTTTGTAGATTGATATCAGTCACGGTTAAAATATTTACACTGTGACAACCAGCAACCCCGACAAATCAAAGTTTTCTCTTTCTCTTGCCATCCAGAAAACTGGATGGTAAACATCTCCCATCATGCCTGTACTGCAATTTTACAATCAAGTATTTGCCTGATAAATGAAATATATATCCATAAAGACTGTTCACGAATATTTATTGCAGCTTTACTCATAATATCCAACTTGTAAAGAACCTATATATCCATCAAGCAATAAATGGATTAATAAATTCAGATGCAGTCCCCAGCAATAATAAATGAAATAATATTATGGCTTAGTACTCACAGTAATGAATAATGAACTATAGGTACTTGCAAATGTGTATATGTGTATATACACATATACTTTTTTTTCCTTCTCATCTCCTTTTCCTATCTCCCTTTCCTATGAGAAGACTCCTTCTCATAGGAGCAAAAATTGGGCAATATGAAAGAAATGCTCAGGCCAAAGTGAAATAAGGATAAAACTTAATGGGTAAACTATGCAACGAGGCCATGTCTGTCCTGAAGAACTTGGCAGAATCTTGCATTTTTAAATGTAAACATTTATATTGACATATAAACAGATATAACTTAAGGTATAAGTTATAAGACATATAAACAGATATAACTTAAGTAATAAAAAATTGGATAGCTTGTTGAATATTCACAAAGTTAATATACCCACATAACCGAGATTCAGATTAAGAAATTACACATACCACAACATGAGAAGCCCTCTCCTGCCACATTTCAGTCACTTCCTGGCTTACTGTTCCAACGACGATGACTTCCTAAATTCTAACACCATTTATTAATTTGGCTAACTGTTAAACATTATATAAAAAGAATAGTAAACCTGCACATGTACCCCGAACCTAAAATGAAAGTTTAAAAATAGAGAATTATGCCATAAATACTTTTTTTGTGTTTTGCTTATTGTATTTGTTGATATATGTGCCAGTTGTATTTGTAGTTGTAAATGCTTATTGTTGAAGAATATTGAGTTATGTGGATATATCATCATTCGTTTATCTATTCTATTAATACTGTAATGACATTTAGCTTATTTCTAGCTTACGTTTCCTTGGAAAGATGATTAATATGTGATTACTGTATATACAATTTGTTAAAGATGAACATATTCATGTGCACATGAATAGAATAGGTGTTTCATAGGCCAACATATTTACATTTGGCAGATACCACCAAGCAGCTTTTCAAAATGTTTGTATGATTTACAATCTCAGTAGCAACGTACTAGGGTTTGAGCTGCTCCATAATGGGTATTGCCTGTCTTTTTCACTTAGCCATTCTGGTAGGTGTCTACTAGTTCTTATTGTGGTTTTATTTTACATTTGTCTAATGATGAATGAAGATAAACATTGTTTCACTATGTTAATTTTCATCAGTTATCATCTTTGGTGAATTTTTTAGAAGTTATTTTGTCTATTTTTCTATTGATTTCTTTATTCTTTTTTATCGATTTGTAAGAAATTTCTCTTCATTGTGGATACCAATCTGTTGTATTCTATGTACCAAATATACATATTGCCAATACCTTCTTTCACTCTGTTGTTTGTTTTTTCATTGTCTGAATAGTCTTTTGATGAACAGATGTTCTAAATCAATGTAGACTATGATAACTTTTTTTCCTTCATAGCAAGGGTTTTGCTCATTTCAAGGTAACTAAAATATTCTTAAATATTTCTCCTATATTTATTCTCTTAACATTCATGTTTAGATTTGCAATCCATCTACAATTGACTTGAAAATAGTTATATGGGTTCCCATACTCTTTTTTCATATGAATATCAAAATGACACAAAATAATTTTTGACAGACTATCCTTACTTCACAGATATTAATGACACTTTTATCATAAATCAGGTGATTTTATATATATGATTTACCTCTAAATTTTCAATTTTGTTTGATTCACCCATTTCTCCATCTTTATTAATTATAATATATTTTAGCTTAATTTGAATTTCTTCATTCTTAATTATAGCATCTTTGAATAATAACCATTTTATCTATTCCCTGTCAATAATTTATTTCTTCCTCTTGACATACTGACTCTTTACTTAGTTTTACTACAGTAAAATACTTCTTCAAAAAGTGAGAGTAGAAAGAATATTTGTCACATGAGCAAACTCAGAGGGAAAACACTCAATAATTTGTCATTTTACCTAATGCCTACTAAAAAGTTCATGCTCAATAAATATGGAGACACAAATCTCCACAAAAGAATAATACTAACTAGAAATAAGTAACATATTCTGAATAAGAGAATGATGTGACTGTCAATCTTGTATCTATTATTTCCTATGTTTATGAATTAGAGGAAATTATTTTGATCCATATTTTGGTCTCAACATTTATAAAATAGATAATATTTACCTATTTCATATAACTCTAGCTATAAATGAAATGGTTAATGCATGTGAAATCTTTAGCTTAATAATTGTCTAGAATAAACACAGGTACATTAGTTTAAATATACTTGTTTTTTGTATATTTAAATACATAATTATTATTGGTTGAATATTTGAATATAGTAATCAACATTTCAAAAATGGATTATTTCATCATGAAACCCCTCTCTCATAAAAAAATTACTAGAGGTTTAAATAAAGCAAACCCAAACCAAACCAAAACAAAACAAAACATAATTGAGAAATGAGATTCTTGTAGATTCTGGATATTAGCCCTTTGTCAGATGAGTAGATTGCAAAAATTTTCTCCCATTCTGTAGGTTGCCTGTTCACTCTGATGGTGGTTTCTTTTGCTGTGCAGAAGCTCTTTAGTTGAATTAGATCCCATTTGTCAATTTTGGCTTTTGTTGCCATTGCTTTTGGTGTTTTAGACATGAAGTCCTTGCCCATGCCTATGTCCTGAATGGTATTGACTAGATTTTCTTCTAGGGTTTTTATGGTTTTAGGTCTAATATTTAAGTCTTTAATCCATCTTGAATTAATTTTTGTATAAGGTGTAAGGAAGGGATCCAGTTTCAGCTTTCTCCATATGGCTAGCCAGTTTTCCCAGCACCATTTATTAAACAGGGAATCCTTTCCCCGTTTCTTGTTTTTGTGAGGTTTGTCAAAGATCAGATAGTTGTAGATATGCAGCATTATTTCTGACGGCTCTGTTCTGTTCCATTGGTCTATATCTGTGTTTTGGTACCAGTACCGTGCTGTTTTGGTTACTGTAGCCTTGTAGTATAGTTTGAAGTCAGGTAGCGTGATGCCTCCAGCTTTGTTCTTTTGGCTTAGGATTGACTTGGCAATGCAGGCTCTTTTTAAACAAATTTACAAGAAAAAAACAAACAACCCCATCAAAAAGTGGGCAAAGGACATGAACAGACACTTCTCAAAAGAAGATATTTATGCAGCCAAAAAACACATGAAAAAATGCTCATCATCACTGGCTATCAGAGAAATGCAAATCAAAACCGCAATGTGATACCATCTCACACCAGTTAGAATGGCAATCATTAAAAAGTCAGGAAACAACAGGTGCTGGAGAGGATGTGGAGAAATAGGAACACTTTTACACTGTTGGTGGGACTGTAAACTAGTTCAACCATTGTGGAAGTCGGTGTAGTGATTCCTCAGGGATCTGGAACTAGAAATTCCATTTGACCCAGCCATCCCATAACTGGGTATATACCCAAAGGATTATAAATCATGCTGCTATAAAGACACATGCACATGTATGTTTATAGCTGCACTATTCACAATAGCAAAGACTTGGAACCAACCCAAATATCCAACAATGAGAGACTGGATCAAGAAAATGTGGCACATATACACCATGGAATACTATGCAGCCATAAAAAATGATCAGTTCATGTCTTTTGTAGGGACACGGATGAAGCTGGAAACCATCATTCTCAGGAAACTATCACAAGGACAAAAAACTAAACACCACATGTTCTCACTCATAGGTGGGAATTGAACAATGAGAACACATGGACACAGGAAGGGGAACATCACACACTGGAGCCTGTTGTGGGGTGGGGGGAGGGGGGATAGCATTTGGAGATATACCTAATGTTAAATGACAAGTTACTGGGTGCAGCACACCAACACGGCACATGTATACATATGTAACAAACCTGTACGTTGTGCACGTGTACCCTAAACCTTAAAGTATAATAAAAAAAAATTTAAAAAAAAAAGAAATGAGATCCTATTTCCCACTTCAGATTTAAACTAATTTGAATGTTTTTGAGGTAATACAAAATCTGGTCTCATTCTGCCAAGTTTCCTAGTAAATTCCTTGCTCTTAGAGAACCAGTTTCTTAGTATCTTCTTAAAATAAAAGTTGTTTACTCAGAAGACATTAATCCTACCTAGAGTACTTTCCTTTCTTCTTTTTACTTCTGCAATTTTTTAAGAAAATTATAGATTCAGGGGGTGTATGTGAAGGGTTGTTACATTAGTATATCAAGTAATGGTGAGGCTGGAGTTTCTAATACACCCATCACCCAAATAGTGAACATTGTATCCAACGGGTAATTTTTCAAGCCTCACTCTCGCTCCTGACTTCTCCCCTTTTGGAGTCCCCAGTGTCTATTATTTTATTTATGTCAATCTGTATCCATTATTTAGCTCACACTTATAAATGAAAATATGAAGTATTTGGTTTTATGTTTCTGAGTTATTTCACTTAGGTAATGGCCTCCAGATCCATCCAGGTTGCTACAAAAGACACCAAAATGTTGCTAATATAGAACAACTTTTTTAAAAAAATTAATTAATTAATTAATTTATTATTATTATACTTTAGGTTTTAGGGTACATGTGCGCAATGTGCAGGTTAGTTACATATGTATACATGTGACATGCTGGTGTGCTGCACCCACGAACTCGTCATCTAGCATTAGGTATATCCCCCAATGCTATCCCTCTCCCCTCCCCCCACACCACAACAGTCCCCAGAGTGTGATGTTCCCCTTCCTGTGTCCATGTGTTCTCATTGTTCAATTCCCACCTATGAGTGAGAATATGCGGTGTTTGGTTTTTTGTTCTTGTGATAGTTTACTGAGAATGATGATTTCCAATTTCATCCATGTCCCTACAAAGGACATGAACTCATCATTTTTTATGGCTGCGTAGTATTCCATGGTGTATATGTGACACATTTTCTTAATCCAGTCTATCATTGTTGGACATTTGGGTTGGTTCCAAGTCTTTGCTATTGTGAATAATGCCGCAATCAACATCTGTGTGCATGTGTCTTTATAGCAGCATGATTTATAGTCCTTTGGGTATATACCCAGTAATGGGATGGCTGGGTCAAATGGAATTTCTAGTTCTAGATCCCTGAGGAATCGCCACACTGACCTCCACAATGGTTGAACTAGTTTACAGTCCCACCAACAGTGTAAAAGTGCTCCTATTTCTCCACATCCTCTCCAGCACCTGTTGTTTCCTGACTTTTTAATGATTGCCATTCTAACTGGTGTGAGATGGTATCTCATTGTGGTTTTGATTTGCATTTTTCTGATGGCCAGTGATGGTGAGCATTTTCTCATGTGTTTTTTGGCTGCATAAATATCTTCTTTTGAGAAGTGTCTGCTCATGTCCTTCGCCCACTTTTTGATGGGGTTGTTTGTTTTTTTCTTGTAAATTTGTTTGAGTTCATTGTAGATTCTGGATATTAGCCCTTTGTCAGATGAGTAGGTTGCAAAAATTTTCTCCCATTTTGTAGGTTGCCTGTTCACTCTGATGGTAGTTCCTTTTGCTGTGCAGAAGCTCTTGAGTTTAATTAGATCCCATTGGTCAATTTTGGCTTTTGTTGCCATTGCTTTTGGTGTTTTAGACATGAAGTCCTTGCCCATGCCTATGTCCTGAATGGTAATGCCTAGGTTTTCTTCTAGGGTTTTTATGGTTTTAGGTCTAACATGTAAGTCTTTAATCCATCTTGAATTGATTTTTGTATAAGGTGTAAGGAAGGGATCCAGTTTCAGCTTTCTACATATGGCTAGCCAGTTTTCCAAGCAGCATTTATTAAATAGGGAATCCTTTCCCCATTTCTTGTTTTTGTCAGGTTTGTCAAAGATCAGATAGTTGTAGATATGTGGCATTATTTCTGAGGGCTCTCTTCTGTTCCATTGATCTATATCTCTGTTTTGGTACCAGTACCATGCTGTTTTGGTTACTGTAGCCTTGTAGTATAGTTTGAAGTCAGGTAGTGTGATGCCTCCAGCTTTGTTCTTTTGGCTTAGGATTGACTTGGCGATGCGGGATCTTTTTTGGTTCCATAAAGAGTTTTTTCCAATTCTGTGAAGAAAGTCATTGGTAGCTTGATGAGGATGGCATTGAATCTGTAAATTACCTTGGGCAGTATGGCCATTTTCACGATATTGATTCTTCCTACCTAGGAGCATGGAATGTTCTTCCATTTGTTTGTATCTTCTTTTATTTCCTTGAGCAGTGGTTTGTAGTTCTCCTTGAAGAGGTCCTTCACGTCCCTTGTAAGTTGGATTCCTAGGTATTTTATTCTCTTTGAAGCAATTGTGAATGGGAGTTCACTCATGATTTGGCTCTCTGTTTGTCTGTTGTTGGTGTATAAGAATGCTTGTGATTTTTGTACATTGATTTTGTATCCTGAGACTTTGCTGAAGTTGCTTATCAGCTTAAGGAGATTTTGGGCTGAGACGATGGGGTTTTCTAGATATACAATCATGTCGTCTGCAAACAGGGACAATTTGACTTCCTCTTTTCCTAATTGAATACCCTTTATTTCCTTCTCCTGCCTAATTGCCCTGGCCAGAACTTGCAACACTATGTTGAATAGGAGTGGTGAGAGAGGGCATCCCTGTCTTGTGCCAGTTTTCAAAGGGAATGCTTCCAGTGTTTACCCATTCAGTATGATATTGGCTGTGGGTTTGTCATAGATAGCTCTTATTATTTTGAGATACATCCCATCAATACCTAATTTATTGAGAGTTTTTAGCATGAAGGCTTGTTGAATTTTGTCAAAGGCCTTTTCTGCATCTATTGAGATAATCATGTGGTTTTTGTCGTTGGTTCTGTTTATATGCTGGATGACATTTATTGATTTGTGTATATTGAACCAGCCTTGCATCCCAGGGATGAAGCCCACTTGATCATGGTGGATAAGCTTTTTGATGTGCTGCTGGATTCGGTTTGCCAGTATTTTATTGAGGATTTTTGCATCAATGTTCCTCAAGGATATTGGTCTAAAATTCTCTTTTTTGGTTGTGTCTCTGCTTGGCTTTGGTATCAGGATGATGCTGGCCTCATAAAATGAGTTAGCGAGGATTCCCTCTTTTTCTATTGATTGGAATAGTTTCAGAAGAAATGGTACCAGTTCCTCCTTGTACCTCTGGTAGAATTCGGCTGTGAATCCATCTGGTCCTGGACTCTTTTTGGTTGGTAAGCTATCGATTATTGCCACAATTTCAGCTCCTGTTATTGGTCTATTAGAACAACTTTTTAAGGTTGTATAGTATTCCACAGTGTGTACGTACCACATTTTCTTTATCCAATAATCTGCTAATAGACACTTTGATTGATTTCATGACTTAGCTATCATGAATAGTGCTGCCATAAACATGCTAGTGCAGTCGCAGTTTTGATGTAATGATTTATTTTCCTTTGGGTAGATGTCTAGTAGTGGATTTACAAGGCTAAATGGTAGTTCTGTTTTTTAGGTTCTTTGAGAAATGTATATACTGTTTTCCATAGAGGTTGTACTAATTTACATTCCTACCAATAGTATATAAACATTACCTTTTCTTTCTATCCTTGCTAACATATGTTGTTTTTTGGCTCTTTAATAAGCCTTTCTGAGTGGTGTGAGATGATATCACACTGTGGTTTTAATTTACATTTTTCTGATGACTAATGATTTTGAACATTTTTTCATGTTTGTTGGCTGCTTGGCTATTTGTATGTCTTCTTTTGAGAATTGTCTATTCATGTTTTTTGCCCACTTTTTAATAGGGTTTTTTTTTTCTTATTTAGTTGTTTGAATTTGTTGTAGATCCTGGATATTAGCTCTTTTTCAGATGCATAACTTGCAAATGTCTTCTCCTTTTCTGTAGATTGTCTGTTGACTCTTGATGATTGATTTTGCTGTGCAAAAGCTTTTAAGTTTAATCCAGTCCCATTTGTCTAGATTGGTTTTTGCAGCATTCGCTCTTGAGGTCTTAGTCATAAATTCTTTCCATACTCAAATAAGATTAAGATCAACTTTTACTCTAAAACCTTCTGTAACACCTGTGATTCATAGTAAACTTTTCTATTTCCGACACTCCATTAGTGGTGGCGCAATCTCAGCTTACTGCAACTTCTGCCTCCTGGGTTCAAGTGATTCTCCTGCCTCAGCCTCCCTAGCAGCTGGGACTGCAGGCGTGCACCACCATGCCTGGCTAATTTTTGTATTTTTAGTAGAGATGGGGTTTTGCCATTTTGGCCATTCTGGTCTTGAACGCTAGACCTCAAGTGATCCGCCCACCTCGGCCTCCCAAAGTGCTGGGATTACAGGCATTAGCCACCATGCCTGGCCTTTCATAGTCTGATATCTGCTAGAACAGTAATCTCTTTCTTTGATATTAAACTTTTATTGACAGTAACTACACTTACGATGATTTAACAGAACAAATTTCAGATTCTTTATAGTTCATACATAGTCCAGAAATTTTAATAAGAAGTTAATGTTTTGTTCTGGCAAGTAGTGAGAGAAGTAAGAATTATTTAAAAAGAAATAAAGAAATCAATATATGAATAACAAAAAAATGGTTATGTCTTACTTTATCTGGTGATGTGTGGAGATTTAGATAAGAGTATGAGAAATTTTAATGACAAATGTTTTAAAGTAATTCATCAAAATATTTATGAGTTGAGTACCCTGAAGTCATTATGTTATGCTTCTGGAAATCGCATGGAATCTTGTACTCCACTTCAACATATTCCTTATGCATTAGAATAAATACATTTCTTATTACAATCTGGAGGAAGTGAATGCAAATGTACAGAACTTTTTTGATACAGGTTTCCCATAAGCTTTCATTTCAAAAAGTTAGTACATTTCAATCAAATGTAAAATAAAATCTTAGAAAAAAATGAGACACCTTTAAAGAAAATGTCTTCTTATGTAATTCTGTGTAACAGCTAAGTATGGATTTGATTAACAAAGAGCATATTATGTTCAGTACTTGGGAAACACACATTTCCTTTTACTAATTTGTGGCAATTAACATAAATATTCAAAGGATGGAATATTTGTGTTACTATTTAAAAGCAAGAAGGTATTCTCATTCATTTTATCTGTCTGTGTGTAGAAGATAACAGGATAGTACTTGTTAATAATGTCAAATTATCCTTTTGAAAAATAGATCAAACAGCTATCTTTCATAACTTTTTGGCTGACATCTTTAAAAATATTGAATGCTATCCGGTGACTATAAGTGAGAACATATAGTAACTAGTCTCTTTAGCAAGAAGGTACTATACTGACATGGTTTGGCTCTGTGTCTCCACCCAAATCTCATCTCTAATTGCAATTCCCACCTGTTGAGGGAGGGACTTGGTGGGAGGTGATTGGATCATAGGGGCAGTTTCCCCCATGCTGTTCTTGTGATAGTGACTGAATTCTCAGGATACCTGATGGTTTTATGTTTGACAGTTCCTCCTTCACATATTCTCCCTCTTCTGCTGCCTTGTGAAAAAGACGCCTGCTTCCCCTTCTGCAAAGATTGTAAGTTACCTGAGGCCTCCCAGCCATGTGAAACCGTGAGTCAATGAAACCTCTTTCCTTTATAAATTACCCAGTCTTGGGCAGTTCTTTACAGTAACATGGGAACGGGCTAACACATATATCATCCCGAAAGCCAGCTTTGGTCAGCATATAACCGTACATTGTTTTTAGGAGAAGCCATTTTTAAATTTCTTAGTTAATTTTACATTTTTCAGTAAATTGACATTTACATAGTTAAGGTCTTTGATTCATTTCCCTTTATGTGGAAATGTATTTATTCCATAAAAATAAAAGTATTTAATGCATACAATTTATCCACTTTTATAATTCAGATTATTTCATTTTTGATGTATGTAAAATTCAATTATAATACAAACAAATTACAAGACCACAAATCCTTGGTCTACCAAGGGCTGCTTAAATCTACCAATAGTTATATTTAATTTGCTCTGGGGATTGCTAGACTGCAGGAAATTAGATATCCATCTGTACCTCAGAATCTGTAAGTAACAGGATTATATCATTATTGTGTATGGATGCAAATACTATAATTATTGTATGATAGTTTGTGTTTGGTCTATCAATTTATCTTGAAAGAGAGAAATTGAGTTTTAAAGATATATACAAGACAATCAAAAAATATCAAGAAGGAAACATATTTTCACTGGTTATGATACACACCAAATCTGCTTCTTCTTCCACCTTAAAATTGACAGCAGATTTTTTTCTACTCTTTTTGCTTTTGCGTAACTGTATGTTTTCCATTCTCAATTCTTGCTTACTCAACTATCTTATCTATACTATAAATTGATATCTGAAAATATTGTTACATTACACAACTGATTTAATACCTCTATCATCTTTTCTATCAATGCCTTCATCTTACACCTTCACAGATAGCTTATTTATTTTGTAAAAGAAAAAAATGAGAAAAGAAAGAAGAGACAGTCATAGTCACATTTATTGAATGTCTCTGTGTATGGATTATCAAGTCATAGAAAGTAAATGTCATTTTAATGGTGCCCGTTATTGAGCTAGAGAATAGCTATAACAATGCAAATCTGTCAAAATAAAATTTACTCTGGTAATAAAAGTTTCTGATAGCTAGACTACTATTTAATTCAGGTAGTGTGAAAGATTTATTGTACTTTTCAAATTCTTTATCTTACTCTGTAAGAATAAGTTACAAATGGGGTAAAAGAGATTTCTTAAATTTTGAGGAACCACAGAAGAGACTTACCCAAGTTCTTTTGATTCAGAATATGATTATTGTATCTATAATTAATACGTATAATCTTTGGTTGTGTTTCAATATGAAATAAGGCACATTATAATTATTTGAAACTAGTTGCTTCTGTAATTAAAACTATCCAAACGGAAAAGCTTCCCTTTTATTTGGGAGCGTCCCCAGAGACAGTTCATACTTCTACAGGTCAGCTGCAGTCATTACATTATGCTAACTTTGACAATGCATTTTCTTTCTTACTACAGCTATTTCTTTGGCTCTGGGTTCTTTTAGAGCTAATATGAAAATTTGACAGGTGTAGGTTTTGAAGAAGTAGTTAAATATGAAATCTTCTGCAATCCAGCAAAACCTCTCCACAAAAATGTAGCAAATAGTAAAACAGTTTTATTGTTAAATTAGCATTAAATCAGACTGTGGTGCATATCACAGGCCACTTACTAGAGATTACAAAGAGAAAAATAAATCTTGTCCTTTTATATAATTAGGCAGATACAATCTATTATATATGTGTTAAGTATCTTTATCCAGAGAAAAAGTAAAACTTCTTGTATCTTTGTGACAAGTATCAGGTTATGACTCTGAGCCAGGCATCTAAGCTAAGCTAAAGTGACAGAAGACAGGGTGTCTATCACCTTGATGTTCATATTTAAAGAGACGACTCCAAGTCCCCCAAGTAAGACATTTCTGGGATGCAAAACTAGCAACAGTCTTATTTAGCTCTTAAAAAGATTTGCACAGATTTTAAGGTGACAGAGGAAAGATTCAGAATATCAAGTTATCTCAAGTAAATACGAAAAGGAATGGAGTGTTCTCTTTCTCTTTTAGCACCAGAAAAATATAAAATGTATTATTATTCATAGTAGAATTTTAGACTTCTATTTTCTCTCACATGGTCCTCTCACTATTCTGTGTTATACAGTATCAGTGGGAACGAATTTCCTCAGAATATTCATAAAATCATTTCAGTCAGTTTATGCCCTCAATTCCTTAAATTTAGAGAGTCAAATTAAGGTCACAACGTATACATTAAAGACATACCTTTCTGTGTCCTTCTTCCCCTCTTCCCTGCACCACATCCTCAACCAGGCCCTGAACATCAATGGGGTCAGGCTCTGTTGGTGGCCTTATCAAACATTCTGATTTATCAAAATTTTAAAACTAGAAACTGATGTTTCTTTTACTGTATTAATCCACTGTATTACAGACTTTGGAAATATTTGTGCCTAGTTTTCTAAAGCAACCTTTATGAGCAGTTTCATGGATCTAGCTGTCAAAATTTTTCAGTCTATGCGTGCACATGCTGTGAATAGGTGGCACTTAATGAAAGTGTTGAAATCACAAACAGCAACGAATTCACTGATCTTATGCTTTTTCCAATGCCTTGCTTGAGTCTGAAATAATTTTATAGCTATTTTTCCACTTCAGGACTTTGACAAAACAAAATAAATCCTTCAAAAATATTCTAGCAACAGAGTAAAAAATGGTAGTGTGATTTCATTTTTCATATCAGTATCACATGTATATGAAGAAGATAAATTTCAAGTTCTAAGAAAAGAAAAAATTGATCTGTAACCGAGTTAAACAAGTATGAAAATTCATGTTGAAATTTAAACTATGTATAATACAAATCAAAAATAATGATTGTGTATATTTTTCTAACATGAGTCGATATAAATATGATTTAATTATAATCAGAAGCACTATGGTTATAGGATGAAAAAAATGACATCATTTTTATCGATATTGATAAAATAATAGTTGTTGCTTTTCAATTTGGGCAGTATTCCTTTCAGTTGAATGTTGGTAATTCTGAGTAGACCCAAGACATAGAGAGGGAGTGGTTCCTCTTGCTGGCTTTCTTCTATGTAAGAGTTATATTGTGAAGCAAATGAAGTAATAATAACTCTAGACTTTCTCCTTAGAAACGAAAAGCAGAGTACTGGAAGAATACACCTGTTTTGAAGTCTGATAAATACCCTAATCTATTCAAGATCCAGAACAAAGGGTAAGATGGCACTAAGAAAGCATGAACAAATACAAGAGAAATAAGACTGAACACACACACATACACACACACACACAGAGACATACACACGCAACTTTCTATGTAAATCAATATAAATGTTAACCTAAAAGTTCACCTTAAAATTTATGTTTAATTTGTTTTTGGTTTACATTGATATCTGTAACACTTTTCTCAAGAGCATAACTATGTTCTATTTTACCTAGCATTCATTTCATTAGATGTGAACAGTGATCCTTCAAAGAAAGGAACCCAAAACAAAAATAACGTATACAGCAATATAAAATTAAGGTTATTAAAAAAGAAATTTCTTTGAGAACAGTATAGGCAATATAATCTGTAGTGAAGACTAACAAAGTCACCATTTCCTTTCCTTTTGTGCATTCAGTTTTCTGGACCTTTTTTTTTTTTTTGTAGCTGTATGGTCAAATCTAGTTATATTAAAGCACAACTGTTGTCATTTAAATCCTTGTACGTCCTCAATCTTTTCTCCTCACTGGCTGTCTTTTAACCACGGCTTTCAAATACTTGTGTACCAACATGGTTCTGTGATCTGATTCTGTACCTCCTGTCAGCTTTCAGACTAGACAAAGAGTTACCATTTTGGCCACCCTAATTGCTGCTGATATTGCTCTTCATTGTTGAAAGTTTATCCTTTCTCTACCTTCTTCCACATCTAGGACTCATCTTTAGATATTTTTAACAATAGTTTAAGTAATAGAAAAAATGCATATGTAATTGTCACCTCAGTATATTGTCTATGACAACAAGAAAGGGACTTTGTAGTTGAAATTTATAAAAGAACTAGTTTTCCAGCAAGGTCACTAGGATAACTGTCCCTCAAACTTGAGAACAAGCTTTCTACATATGATACTTCTTGGTTTCTGCCTTTCAAGACCCCTGTTCAACATCAATGAGGCAAAGCAGAACATTTAAAAGAAAATTATGATTTTTGGATACAGGAACATAAGTTTGCCACTTAACTCTTCAGTGTGTTTACTGTCTCCAAACGAAAGTGAGAAACAGTCCCAAATTTAAGATGAAAGTATCTTAAATAAAAATGTATAGTAAGCCTAAGCATACTAATATTTGGAAGCGCATTCACTATACTTAGACATTTTATTTTACTTCTACTGGAGTTAATTAAAACAAAAATTGAAAGTAGTCCCTCTATATGAAAGGACAATACTCATAATTTTGGCTTTCTTGTACTCTTTCCAAGAACAGATGACATTATGAAAAACAAAGGAAGAAAGCCAAACTTCTTCACATCTCATGAAAAATCATAGAAAGATAAACATTTAGTAAAAAAAAAAAAAATTAGAGTGAGAGAAGAAACCAATGATCAATAAATCTGACACTGTCCGTTGCCTATGAGGGAAACAAGCCACAGAGTTGTTTTTGATCTAACTAGTGCAGCACCCAAACTTTATCTTAGTTCTCTTTACCTGAGCTTGGGGATTAGAATTGACACTTTAAAAGCCCTCAGAGTTACCAGGGAATTCCACAAATTAGTTGCATGTTAGAATCACCTGAGAAACTATTTTATTTTTATTTTTGAGACAGACTTTCCCTCTGTTGCCAAGGCTGTCATGCACCCAGTTCACTGCAGCCTCTGTCCCCTGGGCTCAAGTGATCCACCTCAGCCTCCTGAACAGGTGGGATTAAAGGTGTGCCTGCCACACCTGGCTAATTTTTGTATATTTTTTGTAGAGATGACATCTGACAATGTTTCCCAGACTGGCCTTGAACTCCTGAGCTCAAGCAATCGGCCACCTCAGTGTCTCAAAGTGCTGGGATTACAGGAATGAGCCACTGCACTTGGGCAGAACTTTCAAAATTATATATGGTTAGCCCACATCCAGAAATTATTCTTCTGAAATAAGACCTGTATATCCATAGATTTCAAAAGCTCTCTTTAAAATTCAGCCAGTGTTGAGATCCATCAGCAAAGGTATCTGAAGCCTTTTTATACCAAAGCTGTCATCAGTTTAGAATTAGTGATAGACTGGCTCAAGTTTGATGTGTATAATAATTTTTTACAATCTTTAATACACCACAAATTTGTGGGAAACCAGTAATTCACTTTGATTTACTAAATTTCATTTTTAAAAATTTTCAATTTCCAATAGCTACATGACTCATCTATTTATTTACATTAAACTGTTATATGCTGGGTGAAGTTCAAAATATTTACCCATTGATAAAGATATATGGTAAATGAGACAGGCAAGAGTAACCCACACAGACAGTGAAGCATGCTAAGTTCTTTCTCTCTGTTCATAAGCAACACTGCTTCTTTTCCTAATAGATTATAAAGATATATCAAAACAATTTGCCAATAAAGTGTATCTGAATGATAAAATGTTGGCATATGGTCACATTATATTAAGAACCTAAATTTGGTTGAGAAAATTGTTATGTCCTATTCTTGGAACGTTTGCAGACTGTTGAACAATAATATAGGGCAATATTTCTTTAAAATAGCTAACAACAGTAAATAAAGTTAAATAATATAGTATATTCATAATCAGCTCTCCAGGAAAAATAAATCTGTCTGTCAATTTACTTCAAGGGAATAGTTTTGTCATATTTCCACTCTAGCTAACCTTTTAAAGCTTACCATATCTGAAATAAATAATCTACAAATCTGAAACTAGGTATCTTCTTAGAGTCCCAAAGTATATAAATATGGATACGGATATCGATGTGATTTCTTTCCTGACCCAATCTCTTTTCCAAAATGTACAACATAGTGCCCTTATCTTTTAAAACTGGAAAAACTTATAATTTATTATTTTTTGTAATTGAGGAATATTTTCTAAGTAATAAAATCAACAGATCTTGTGCTTACTTTGGCGAAATTGCTGATTAAATAGACTTATGTATGTAACATGTAAAACAAAATAAAGACTCTGCATCTCCCCAGAATTTTCCAGTGTCCCTGTATGGGTATTCTTCTCATCCTGGTCCCTCCACTGCCAACAACATTCTAACTTCTATCACCAATAATACATTTTACCAATTTTTTTATGTTTAGCTTTTTTTTTTTTTTTTTTTTTTTGAGATGGAGTCTCGCTCTGTCACTCAGGCTGGAGTGCAGTGGCGCTATCTCGGCTCACTGGAACCTCCGCCTCAAGTGATTCTCCTGCCTCAGCCTCCTGAGTAGCTGGGATTACAGGCAACTGCCACCACGCCTGGCTAATTTTTGTGGGTTTTTTTTTTTTTTTTAGTAGAGACGGGGTTTCACCACGTTGGCCAGTCTGGTCTGGAACTCCTGATCTCAAGTGATCCACCCACCTCAGCCTCACAAAGGGCTGGGATTACAGGTGTAAGCCACCACGCCTGGCTTGTTTAACTTATTTTCTTTCAAATTATGTCTTGAGGTAGCAAGATTCAGTCATCAGCAGCTCATTATTTTACACTGCTGAATAGTATTTTGTTGTATGAACACACACATGTCATTTATTCATTCTCTTATAGATAGAAAATTTTTTGTTTTATTGGTTTTGCCTTTGTTAGCTTTTGGGAACAAAGCTGCTATAAGTATACCTGTACAAGTGTTTTATTTATTTATTTATTTATTTATTTATTTATTATTTTTTGGTGTGGAGATTAATTGCAGAATCACTGTGTAAATATATACTCAAAAGAAACTGCCAAAAAGACAGCTCCAAAGTATAATATCACCATTATATTTTCAACTGCAGTATATGAGGATTCCATTTGGTCACATTTGGTATTGTCAATCTTTTTTATTTTAGGCCTGTGCTTCATGTGATGACAGGGAAAATTCTGAGTTGTTCTAATATGCTACATACGTGACTCTTCTGCATGTCTGCCTCTTCATTCAGGCATTTTTATGAAGTTAGTTTTTTTTTCCCCTTCAGCTTTGTCTATTGTCATTAGAATGCAGTACAAATGTAATGTATTTATTAAAGCAATTATTAGTTAAAAATAAATATTTCTGGTAGGATACAATTAAATTTTTGTGCATACCTTTCTTTTTAAAAATTATTAAACTAAATGAGATGTATTTTGTAAATATTTCAGACTTTATGATGTGGAGGTATATTTTCTCCGTTAGCTGTCTACAGCTCTTATTTAGTTGCTGTCATAGTTATTTGAATCAAAGCATTGAAATGAGCACATATTTTCAGAGCTGAAATACATATTTTGAAAAATATTTTTGCTTTTACCACATAGGCCACTAACTAACCAATAACATGACTAAAGCAAATAACTGTCAAAACTAGTTCAGCCTCCTTAGAAGACACATGTTTGCACTTAGGACCCTTCAAAGTTGCCCTGAAAAAGACTTACCTTGTGTACTGATATTTCTTGTCTCTATCTTCTATCCCAAAACTGCAGTTTTTTTCTGATGTTTCTCTTGGTCCAGTGTCTTTTGGCTTTTCCCTATGGCTTCAGGATTTACTTACATATCTTCACTTTTACTCTGTTCTCACACTTGTCTTTTCACTCCTCCTAAAAATAAATCCTTGGTCACAGATTTTCCATTTTTGCTTAACAGAGAGGTAAAGTATAGAGGTTTATTTCTGATGGCTGAGTTCTGTTTGGTTACTCAATTCATAAATGGCAAAAAAGGTGACCTTGATTTTTCTTACTTTCAACATTATTCACCATCTAAAGGTTTTGCACTTATAATAATATATAATCCACTTGGAGCTTTTTTTTTTAATAATATGATAGCTTTTAAAATCCACTTTCTGTCCACATTTTTAGCCTTTTGATGCAGTAATATTTATTGAAAAAATAACGATTGCTCCAACGCACTACACCATGTTATCACCTAGATCATAAATCAAGTGACTCTAGAAGCGTGGATATGCTTTTGGACACTTCAATCTGTCATACTGTTGAATTTCTTTAGCCTTGTGTCAAGGCATCACTGCCTTACTTACCATTGCATTAAGTCTTCAGCTGTGATATTTGTCACCTAAATTTTTAATGCAGCTTTTTAATTCCCATAGGGCTAACTGGCAGGATTTTGACTCAGATTGCACAACATTTTTGCATCAATTTATATAGAAGAAGCACATTTACAATTTCGCCTATTTTGTAAACTTGGCACACTCCTCAATTTATTTAGAATTTCTTTAATGGTTTTCAGTATTGTTGTTATTAAGGAAGTAGTTATGCACATTTTGCATTACATTTAGTATGAATTATTGATACCTTTGATGCTATTATGAATGGTATTTTTAATTCACTTTTTTTTCTCTTTCTGGCATACAGAGATACCACAAAGATGTATAGGTTGTCCTTGTATTCAACAATGTTGAAAAGTTCATTATTTAATTCTCAGTTTATGTGTAGATTATTTTATGGTTTCAGCATATGCAGTAATTTTGCCAAGTTACAGCTTTTTTGCTGTTTTTAAATGTTGATATCTTGTCATGCATTTTTGAGGGGCATGGCTATGGTGTCTAGGAAAATTTTGACTAGAAGGCATGCTAATGACATCCTGTGTCATTACCGACTTCAGGAGTATAACTCAATATTTTAACTTTAAGAAATCTATTCAGAGTCTTACATATACTCTATCAGACTAATAGACTTCCATTTTAAGGGAGATCTTTTCGAAGACTCTAAGCATAAAAATATAATGAGATTTTATAAACATGTTTTCCAAATTTATTTTGGTAACCAAAATATTTCTCCCATTTTTAAATTAAATTGTGACTTCTGTTGTTCAAGCTTTGCATATTAAATTATCCTTATATTATTTGAATAAACCTAACTTGGTTGTTGTGTATTGTTCTTTTTTGAGATGTCATCAGGTGTGACTTGCTATATTTAGTTTGGGAGATTTTTCAACAAAGAGCTCTGGCATGCAAGGTCATAAAAGAAACTGACATTTATTTTTCTTTCCTACAATCTGTTTGTCATAATACATCAAAAGAATAAATTTTCAATAGAGATCCCACAAATAAACTCAAGCATATACAGTCAAGTGATTTTTTAACCAGGGCGTCAATAAGACACAACGGAGAAAGAATAGTCTCTTCAATAATTTGAATTGAGAAAAGCGGATATCCACATGCAAAAGAATGAAATTAGACCTCTATATGACATCATACCACAAACATCAACTCTAAGACCTGAAACCATAAAACTCCTAAAATAAAACATAGGAGAGAAGCATCTTGATATTGGCCTTAGCACTGGTTTATTTTTAGATATCACACTAAACTCTTAGGCAAAAACAAACAAGTGGGACTACATCAAACAAACTACTTCTGCACAGCGAAGGAAACAGTTAACAAAATTAAAAGGCAGCCCATGGAATAAGAGAAAATATTTGTGAACTGTATATCCAGAGACTAATATCCAAAATATATTAGGAAGTCACACAACTCTATAGCAAAAATAAATAAACTGATTAAAAAATAGTCAAAAGCCCGAAATAGACATTTCTTGAAGGAAGACATAAAAATGTTCAACTGGTGTATGAAAAGGCCTACATATGCCTTTTCATACACCAGTTGAACAATTTTATGTTTTCATTTGAGAAATATCATCATTCATCATAAGAGAAATGCAAATCAAATCCACAGTTAGATACCACCTCACACCTGTTAGGATGACTGCTATAAAAATGACAAGAGATAACAAATTTTGGCAAGGATGTGGGGCAAGGGTAACCCTTGTACACTGTTGGTGTGGATGTAAACTAGTATAGTCAGCGTGGAAAAGAGTATGGAGGTTTCTTAAAAAATCAAAAATGAAATTATCCTATGACTCACAATTCCCTCTTCTAAGTTTAACCAAAGGAAATTAAATCAGCAGCTCATAGAGATTTTTGTGCTCTCATGTTCATGGCAGCATTATTTATAATAGCCAAGATATAAAAGATGATCTTGTTATTTGCATCAACATGGATGAACCTGGAGGATGCTATGCTTAACGAAATAAACCAGCCCAGAGAGACAAATACTGCATAATTTCACGTATATGTAGAATTTTAAAAATTGAACTCATAGAAGCAGAGAGTAGATGATGTTTTCCACGGCCTGGAGGTGAAGAATGGGGGTACTGGGGAGATGTTGGTTAAAAAGTACAAGTTACTCTTTAAGAGTTAGATAGGAGGAATAAATTCTGGAAATCTATTGTACAGCATGCTGACTATGGTAAAAAATAATGTGTTGTATATTTGAAAATTGCTAAGAGAAATTTGAAGAAACTGTGAATTTCTCTTCACAAAAAAAGATAAGTATGAGAGGTTATAGTTATATTAATAAACTTGATTTATTAATTGTACAATGTATACATATGCAAAATGCCACATTATTAGCCATAATTATATATAACTTTTATTTGTCAATTAAAATAATAATATATTTAAATGGTAACTATGTGGGATGATATGTTAATTTGCTTGGCTACAGTAGTCTTTTTTTACATATATCAAAACATCATGTTATACACATTAAATATATATAACAAAAGAAAGTTTCACATCAGTTTATTAATTTTATATTATTTTCTCTTTATTCACTTAGTTATTGAATACTAAACTATTTTTGAATTTACAGAATTAGTACCACATGGCCATGGCATATTCTCTTGTTATAACTTGATTAATATCTTATTTACTATTGTTACTTTTATCTGCATGAAAGATGTTATTTATTTCCTGATAAAAATCCTTATTATAATATTTAATAATCTAAATTGGGAAGGTCACTTCTTTGTTTTTTTTGAGACGGAGTTTTGCTCTCGTTGCTCAGGCTGGAGTGCAATGGTGCAATCTCAGCTCACTGCAAACTCTGCCTCCCAGGTTCAAGCAATTCTCCCGCCTCAGCCTCCCAAGTAGCTGGGATTACAAGCATGCACCACCACGCCCAGCTAATTTTGTATTTTTAGTAGAGATGGGGTTTCTCCATGTTTGTCAGGATGGTGTCGAACTCCCGACCTCAGGTGATCCATCTGCCTCCGCCTCCCAAAGTGCTGAGATTACAGCTGTGAGCCACCTCACCTGGCAGGAAGGTCACTTTTTTTTTTTATATTCTCTAAGGAGTTTTTTGAAAATTGGTGTTATTTCTTAAATATTTTAATATTGTATATATATTTACCAGAGAGGGCATTTTGTTCTAAATACATCTTTAGATTTTTTTTCAAAATCACAGTCATAGTTTCTATATTACTTATCAGACTGTTCAAAGCATTCACGTCTTTTTACAATTTTGATGAATTACATTTTTCTTAGATTTTGGGATTGCTGCTTTTCTGTGGGAAGCACAATTTTCTATGTAGATTTGTTTTTTTCTTTCATTAATTTTGGCAGATTTGTTATATGATTTGTCTAGTTTATTTGCTTTGAGTTTGCTTTTTTCTGACTTTTTGTGTACATACTTATATGATTAATTTTTTAAGTCTCCCTCCTTTTCTAGGGTTTTCTTATGATGATACACATTTCACTGCAACTATTTAGCCAAATTGCAGAGTTTTGATAGGCCATTTTTACATTCAGTTGAAAATGATTTTTTATTATTTTCTATTTATATTTCTTATTTGTCCTGTATATTAGTCTGTTTTCGCGCTGCTATAAAGAACTGCCTGAGACTTGGTAATTTATAAAGGAAAGAGATTTAATTGACTTACAGTTCAGCATGGCTGGGGAGGCCTCAGGAAACACAATCATGGCAAAAAGCAAAGGGGAAGCAAAGAGCCTTCTTCACAAGGCAGCAGGAAGGAGAATGAACACAAGACGAACTATCAAACACTTATAAAACCATCAACTCTCATGATAACTCACTCACTATCATAAGAAAAGCATGGGGGAACCACCCCCATGATCCAACTACCTCCACCTGGTCTTTCCCTTGACATGTGGGGAATATAGGGATTATGGGGAATATAGGGATTATGGGGATTATAATTCAAAATGAGATTTTGGTAGGGACCCAAGGCCTAACCATATCACCCTGCCATTCATTTGGAAATATGTTATTGTCACGTGTGTCTGTGTCATGAAAATCCACCAACAGGCTTTGTGTGAGCAACAAGGCTGTTTATTCACTTGGGTGCAAGTGGGCTGAGTCCAAGAAAGGAGTCAGCAAAGGGAGATAGGGGTGGGGCAATTTTATAGGATTTGGGTAGGTAGTGGAAAATTACAGTTAAAGGGGGTTCTTCTCTTGCGGGCAGGGGCGGGGGTCACAAGGTGCTCAGTGGGGAGCTCGGGAGACTTATTGTCCAGGAGAAGGAATGTCACAAGTTTAATTGATCAGTCAGGGTGGGGCAGGAACAAATTACAATGGTGGAATGTCATCAGTTAAGGCAGGAACTGCCTATTTTCACTTCTTTTGTGGTTTTTCAGTTGCTTCAGGGGATATGATGGCTTAGCTTGGGCTCAGAGGCCTGACATTACTTAATTGCCATGGCCATCATTTGGCTGAGTGATGAGATGTGAGGCTCAAAATAAGTGAGGTATGTACCACAGAAAGGCAACAAAAAGAATGAGTAATTTCTTTGACATTTGTCTTGCCAGGGTCCTGGGCTGATTTTGAAGGTTGCTCAAAAAACAGCATACTCATATTAACTGAGGCCACTCATCAGTTTTAAGTAGCTAATAGAAGAATATGTAGAGAGTTTTACCCAAACTGCAAAAGACTTACATGTAATGATTTTCACAAAATAGACTGAAGTCACTCCTAATACCTTTACAATTAGCTAATTAGTTTCAATTTTTGAAAATCTGTATAATAAATATAACTGCCATACTTGTTTGTAGATGCTCAATTAACAAGAGCAACAGAAAGTTGTTCCATCGTCGGATTACTGAGTTTGAAATATTTGCTTCTAAAGAACCCACAAGCCTATGTTTAACATGGATAATCTTTTCCCTATATGACGATTCAAATAATTTCTAATTTGCTTTGCAATTTACTGGGTCATCCTATTAAACTTTCAGCTTTTATTTTTAAAAATTATGACTTTTTTAAATTAAAGTTTTGCTTTATATATCGGGGAAATATCTAGGCCTTTTAATAGTTACATGTTATTTGAAATTTATTTTATGTTAGGATAATCTAAATAATATATAAACACAGTTCCCTTTTTAACATTTTAAAATGATCTGAAAATGTCTATATTTAGGAGATCAAAACCAGAATGAATATTTATCCATTTTCATCATTACTTTTTAAATACATCAAAGTATTGAATGGCATATGAAAAACACTAAGCAGGATTCATCATTATCATCTTTCTGCTTTATGAATAACTTAGCAAGAGAATTATTCAAATTAAGTTTCATGAATTATTATCAAAAGACTAGTCTGTTTCTAACAATAGGTTAGTAAATTACAGAATAAACTACAAAGGCATTGCTTTTAAATTATTGGTATCATCTATGGTATATTTAGATGCAGGAATTGGTTCTTTTTTTTTTTTTTAATTGAGATGGAGTCTCGCTCTGTCACCAGGCTGGATTGCAATGGTGCGATCTCAGCTCACTGCAACCTCTGCCTACCGGGTTCAAGTGATTCTCCTGCCTCAGCCTCCTGAGTAGCTGGGACTACATTGTGCACCACTATGCCCAGCTAACTTTTTGTATTTTTAGTAGAGATGAGGTTTCACCATGTTGGCCAGGATGGTCTCTATCTCTTGACCTCATGATCTGCCTGCCTCGGCCTAGAAAGTGCTGGGATTACAGGAGTGAGCCACCACACTCGGCCTAGGACTTTATTCTATTAATATATTTTCTCAAAAATTTATGAAATCAAATGTAAGGATTGTGGTCATATTGCTTTCTGTTGCATTATAAATTATTTTTCCACCTAAATAATTTTCAAAACATGCACATATGGTAAACTAATGTTAATGAGTTATTAGTTGTCATCAGTTAGCAAAATAAAATACATTAAATGTGGTAAAATGTGGGTAATATAGAAAAAGATCTCTGAAAGAAGAACATAAATATCTGTGATTCTAAAAGCTCTAAATTATAGGATATTTGAAAAAGTACATTTTTAATGCAATTGTATTTATCAGTAAATATATGCTTTATACATGATATGTAGCCCCCTAAAATATTTAGACTTTTGTTATTGTCCTAAGTGGTTTAATAAATGTTAATCTAAAGTGTGTTTATTTGTTAAGCAAAACTTTTTAAATACATAGAGTAAATCCTGATATCAATCAGCCTTGTAGTATTCTGTGCTAGTTTCCTGCTAGTAGGCCAAATTGATGCTGCTTGGCTATTTATGCAATGTTTAATCTATATTAACTATATTCTCTTAAAGTTGCTTTAGTTCTCAAGCTTATACCTTAAAGGTTATATACTTGCTATTTTGAGCTGTCCAATATTTCACAAGTACTTATTATTGAAACATAGAACAGATGAAATGGATGATTACTCTGGTAGCCCAGTGTCCAAGAACTTCAACTTGCTTGCTGATACGTAGAAAACAGTGCACTAGAAATACTACACTGGAGGTGTCCCTGGACTTTCATTTCCTAATAAAAGAGCCTCAGAGCATTTAGTAAGTGCCACTTAGAGGTCAGTGTGTGACCAATCACCATCTCTAAAATTAGTTTACTTTTTCTTTATTTTTAGAAATTTCAATCATGTGTTTAAGCAGAGTTGTTAACATTGTCTTCTAATAGTGGATTAATGAAATAGGAACAAAGCATTATTTTGTTTGTTGAACGCATTTCAGAAATCTTTCTTCAGCTTAACAAGCCCATAGATAATTACTCTTAACTCTATATTTAATTATCTAAACACCATACAAGAACAAATGTATGTCTAAATGACATGTTTTTCCTACATCTTCATTTTCTTTACTTAAGAAGCAGACATTTCTTTGAATTTTTGTATACATTCTGGCAGGCTTTAGGCCATGGATTTTATTGATTGACCGTGATCCAAAGCAGCAATTATGTTCTTAATTTTCTCTGAAGGTAAGAGGGTATATTTATCCAACTAGCAGAAAAACCAAAGTTCAGGTCAGGAGAAAATATTAAAGGTGATTTTTAAACTGGAATAATTAACAAGTTGAGAACAGAAGGATGGACAAAAAAAAGTACACTTAGGTATGTAAAAAGATCCATACTTTTTTTTAATGTCCAGATGGTTTAAATACAGCATCTTCTTGGCAGAGAGTATGAGTCAGTACTGGACATGTTCTTTAGAAAACTAAAAATAGGCTGGCATTTCTGCTAGTAAAGTCTGAAATAAGCCAAACTGTGCTTTAGCTGTCATGACAATTCTTAGACAGTAATGGCCTAGTTTGAGATCCTGCATTTAAAAAAAATATATATATATATATATACACACACACACATATATATACACACATGTATATATATACATACATATATAATATTTTGTAAATATAAAATATATATCATAATATGATGTATCATGAATAAGTATGTTTTGTAAATTTTAAAAAATAAAATTCAATTATGAGGTTCCACAAAAATAGTGCTTATGATTAAAGACTTAGTAAATAAAGCCTATAAGAAAGAAAAAAAGAACTAATTTTGTTAGTCTTTGAGGCAAATAAAGAAAACATATGAATGAACTCAGTATATAAGATAAATAATTGTTTTGGTGAAAAAGATATGATTGCGTAGAAACAAGAGTCAATTAATTGTGTATCACTTGTAGAAATTTATTTTAACCCCAGGAAAAAAGTATGAAAATAAGTAAAACTAGCTTTATTTTCTATAATTGAGTATAATACTTTTAATGTTCTAGTTTATCTTGTGGCCAAAACTTAATTTTATCAATGCAAATAAATCAGTGAATTCTCAGGGTTTTTATTTTGTTTTAAATAAATTTAGGGATTTGCTATTCCCTTTCTTCATATTCTTGTGCTTGAGTGGAAGTTCTGGGTGATTTGGATATAGAGGGGCAACTGACAAGTGGTCATCATCTTCTTTCACTGCTCTCTTTGATTGATATTTCTATGTGAAATCGTGTATCCAAGCAAGTCACTATGCCTTATTCTCATCCCAGACGTGAGTCCTCCTAGATTCCCTAATCATCTCTCAGATATTTCTGTTTGTTTAACAGAAATAGTTACATAATCTCTTATAGCATTCTGGGTCATGAGCAACTTGTGGAGTGTCTCAGCTACTGCTATTTTCCTGTTGCTGTACAGAAATCCTGGTAGTCTTCCAAGTTTTCTGTGAAAGGGGTGGCAGCATCTGAGTTTTGTTTTGTTGTGTGCAAATAAACTTAACAAAGATTCTCATTGTTTTCTAATCCAAGGAGTGAAATAATGAGAGGGAGCAAGCATTTCTAACAATAAAGTTTAGAAATACTTCTCAATTTCTGCAAAAGTCTGTTGTTTTGATTGACATTGAATTGAATCTATACATTATTATTGTGAAATTGACATATAGAGTCTATTCTTTCAAACTATTAACCTATTTTTGTTCATTGTTTCTCTAAACAAAGTTTTATGTATATATATTTTATATTGAGAGAATTTTTCTATTAGAAAATTAAGATTATTAAGGGTTACAATATTGTCCCTTATTTCAGGTCATTTTGGTAAAATATTCTACAATAAGTCCTATTTCTATCCAAAAGAGTTATTTGACATATGAATAAAAAAAAAGATAAGGGTTATGGAGGCCAGATTGTGCTATTGGAATTTGTTGTTAAACATAATTTCCGTGCTAATCATTATTCAGAATCACTTAACCTGTTTACTTTGGACAATCTGTTTATGCAGATGTTAAAATACAGATAGGCTCAATGACCATAATAGAACCAATATAAAACCAAGAGAGAATATGAAGTGTAAAGCCTATATGATTCAAAATATTAAGTCCTAGTAAACTTAAAATGAAGAAAGCAAAAATGATGAACTTAACCCTGCTTTAACACTGGCGGAAACTCTAAGGTGACTTTAACAAATCCCTCTTCCAAAAACCTCTTTTTCTAACTAAGGTTTTATAAACCATGTTATGATAGCCTATACAGATTGTAGAAAACTAAGAAATTAAATATTTCCATGGTCAGAATACTTTGGGGTAAAAATTATTTAGGACATTTTGGAAGTTTATATTTTATTTGGTGAATTATTAATTTTTATTTCTTTTTTAACTTTTATTTTATGTTAAGGGGTACATGTGCAGGTTTGTTACATAGGTAAATGCATATCATGGGGGATTGTTGTATAGATTATTTTATCACCCAGGTACTAACCCTAATAGGCAATAGTTATTTTTTCTGGCCCTATCCTTCCTCTCAAACTCCACCCTCAAGTAGGCCCTGGTATCTGTTGTTCCTCTCCTTGTGTCTCTGTGTTTTCATTGTTTAGCTCCCACTTACAAGTGAGAACATGTGGTATTTGACTGGCTGTTTCTGTGTTAGTTTGCTAAGGATGATGGCCTCCAGCTCCATCCATGTTCCTGAAAAGGGCATGATCTCATTCCGTTTTATGGATGCATAGTATTCCATAGTGTATATATACTGCATTTTCTTTATCTAGTCAACCACTGAAGAGCATTGAAGTAGAGTCCATGTCTTTGCTATTGTGAATAGGGCTGCAATGAACATACCTTTGCATGTGTTTTTATAATAGAATATTTTATTATTTCTTTGTAGATATACCCAGTAATGTGATTGCTGAGTCAAATGGTAGTTTGGTTTTTAGGTCTTTGAGGAATTGCCAAACTGCTTTCCACAATGGTTGAACTAATTTACATTTCCACCAACAGTGTTGAAGTGTTCCTTTTTCCCTGCAACCTCATCAGCATCTGTATTTTTTTTTTTTTTTTTTTTTTGCTATTTAATAATAGCCATGCTGACTGGTGTTGGTATCTTGTAATTTTGATTTGCATTTTTCTAATGGTCAGTGATACTGAGCTTTTTTACATATATACCTGCAGCCTGCATGTATCTTCTTTTAAGTGTTTGTTCATGTCATTTGCCCACTTTTTAATAGGGTTGTTTGTTTCTTGTAAATTTGTTTAAGATCTTTATAGACACTGAATATTAGACATTTTTCAGATGTATGCTTTGAAAAAATATTCTTCCATTATGTAGGTTTTCTGTTTACTCAGTTGATAGTTTCATTTGATGTGAAGAAAATTTTTAGTTTAATTAAATCCCGTTTGTCAACTTTTGCTTTTGGCATCTTCATCATAAAGTTTTTGTCCATTCCTATGTCCAGAACGGTATGGTCTAGCTTGTTTTCCAGGGTTTTTATAGTTTTTGGCTTTACCTTTAAGTCTAATTCATCCTGAGTTGATTTTTGTATATAGTATAACAAAAGGGGGTAATCCCAGCACTTGGGGAGTCTGAGCGGGGTGGATCACCTGAGGTCAGGAGTTTGAGACCAGCCTGGCCAACATGGTGAAACCCTGTCTCTACTAAAAATACAAAAAAATAAGCTGGGCTGGTGGTGTGTGCCTGTAATCCCAGCTACTTGGGAGGCTGAGGCAGGAAAATCACTTGAACCTGGGAGGCAGAGGTTGCAGTGAGCCGAGATCGCACCATTGCACTCCAGCCTGGACAAGAGTGAAACTCTGTCTCAAAAAAAAAAGAAAAAAAAAAAGAAAAGAAAAGGAGAAAGGTCTTAAGTCAGTGACCTCAGTTTTCACTTTAAGAAACTAGAAAAAGGAGAGGAATCCGTTCTAAGATGGCCGAATAGGAACAGCTCTGGTCTGCAGCTCCTAGCATGATCGATGCAGAAGACAGTGATTTCGGCATTTCCAACTGAGGTACCTGGTTCATCTCACTGGAACTGGTTGGACAGTGGGTACAGCCCACGGAGGACAAGCTGAAGCAGGGCAGGGCATCGCCTCACCCGGGAAGCATAAGGGGTCAGGGGATTTCCCTTTCTTAGCCAAGGGAAGCTGTAACAGACTGTACCTGGAAAATTGGGACACTCCCGCCCAAATACTGCACTTCTCCCATGGTCTTAGCAAATGGCACACCAGGAGATTATATCCCATGCCTGGTTCAGTGGGTCCCATGCCCACAGAACCTTGCTCACTACTAGCACAGCAGTCTGAGATCAATCTGCAAGACAGCAGCCTGGCAGGGGGAGGGGCATCTGCCATTACTGAGGCTTGAGTAGGTAAACAAAGTGGCCGGGAAGCTTGAACTGGGCAGAGACCACCACAGTTCTGCAAGGCCTGCTGCCTCTGTAGACCCCACCTCTGGGGGTAGGGCATAGCTGAACAAAAGGCCGCAGAAACTTCTGCAGACTTAAACATCCCTGTCTGAAAGCTCTGAAGAGAGGAGTGGTTCTCCCAGCACAGTGTTTGACCTCTGAGAATGGACAGACTGCTTCATCAAGTGGGTCCCTGACCCCTGTGTAGCCTAACTAGGAGAAACCTCCCAGTAGGGGCTGACTGACACCCCATACAAGTGGGTGCCCCTCTGGGATGAAGCTTCCAGAGGAAGGATCAGGCAGGAATATTTGCTGTCCTGCAATATTTGCTGTTCTGCAGCCTCCACTGGTGATACCCAGGCAAACAGGTCTGGAGTGGACCTCCAGCAAACTCCAACAGACCTTCAGCTGAGGGACCTGACTGTTAGAAGGAAAACTACCAAACAGAAAGGAATAGCATCAACATCAACAAAAGGGACATCCACACCAAAACTCCATCTGTAGGTCACCAACATCACAGACCAAAGCTAGATAAAACCACAAAGATTGGGAGAAACTGGAGCAGAAAAGCTGAAAATTCTAAAAGCTAGAATGCCTCTTCTTCTCCAAAGGATTGCAGCTCCTCACCAGCAGTGAAACAAAGCTGGACGGAGAATGACTTTGACAAGCTGACAGAAGCAGGCTTCAGAAGGTCGGTAATAAGAAACTTCTCTGAGCTAAAAGAGGATGTTTGAACCCATCGTAAGGAAGCTAAAAAACTTGAAAAAAGATTAGACAAATGGCTAACTAGAAGAAAAGGTGTAGAAAAGACCTTAAATGACCTGATGGAGCTGAATACCATGGCACAAGAAGTTTACGTGACACATGCACAAGCTTCAATGGCCGATTTGATCAAGTGGAAAAAAGGGTATCAGTGATTGAAGATCAAAACAATGAAATAAAGCGAGAAGAGAAGTTTAGAGAAAAAAGAGTAAAAAGAAATGAATAAAGCCTCCAAGAAATATGGTGCTATGTGAAAAGACCAAATCTAGTCTGATTGGTGTACCTGAAAGTGATGGGGAGAATGGAACCAAGTTGCAAAACATTCTTCAGGATATTATCCAGGAGAACTTCCCCAACCTAGCAAGGCAGGCCAACATTCAAATTCAGGAAATACAGAGAACACCACAAAGATACTCCTTGGGAAGAGCAATCCCAAGACACATAATTGTCAGATTCACCAAGGTTGAAATGAAAGAAAAAATGTTAAGGGCAGTCAGAGAGAAAGGTCAGGTTACCCACAAAGGGAAGCCCATCAGACTGACAGTGGATCTCTCAGTAGAAACTCTACAAGCCAGAAGAGAGTGGGGACCAATAGTCAACATTCTTAAAGAAAAGAATTTTCAACCCAGAATTTCATATCCAGCCAAACTAAGCTTCATAAGTGAAGGAGAAATAAAATCCTTTACAGACAAGCAAATGCTGAGTGATTTTGTCACTATCAGGCCTGCCTTACAAGAGCTCCTGAAGGAAGCAGTAAACATGGAAACAAACAATTGGTACCAGCCACTACAAAAACATGCCAAATTGTAAAGACTATTGATGCTAGGAAGAAACTGCATCAACTAATGGGCAAAATAACCAGCTAACATCATAATGACAGGATCAAATTCACACATAACAATATTACCCTTAAATGTAAATGGGCTAAATGCCCCAATTGAAAGACACAGACTGGTAAGTTGGATAAACAGTCAAGAACGATCAGTGTGCTGTACTCAGGAAACCCATTTCACGTGCAGAGACACACACAGGCTCAAAAAAAAGGGATGGAGGAAGATCTACCAAGCAAATGGAAAGCAACAAAAAAAGCAGGGGGTTGTAATCCTAGTCTCTGACAAAACAGACTTTAAACCAACAAAGATCAAGAGACAAAGAAGGCCATTAAATAATGGTAAAGGGATCAATTCAACAAGAAGAGCTAACTATCCTAAATATATATGCACCCAATACAGGAGCACCCAGATTCATAAAGCAAGTCCTGAGAGACCTAGAAAGAGAATTAGTCTCCCACACAATAATAACAGGAGATTTTAACACCCCACTGTAAATGTTAGACAGATCAATGAGACAGAAGGTTAACAAGGATATACAGGAATTGAACTCAGCTTTGCACCAAGCAGACCTAGTAGACATCTATAGAACTCTCCACCCCAAATCAACAGAATTTACATTTTTGTAGGCACCACATTGCACTTATTCCGAAATTGACCACATAGTTGGAAGTAAAGCACTCCTCAGCAAATGTAAAAGAATAGAAATCACAACAAACTGTCTCTCAGACCACAGTGCAATTAAATTAGAACTCAGGATTAAGAAACTCACTCAAAACCACACAATTACATGGAAACTGAACAATCTGCTCCTGAATGACTACTGGGTAAATGATGAAATGAAGACAGAAATAAAGATGTTCTTTGAAACCAATGAGAACAAAGACACAACGTACCAGAATCACTGGGACACATTTAAAGCAGTGTGTAGAAGGAAATTTGTAGCACTGAATGCCCACAAGAGAAAGTGGAAAGATCTAAAATCGACATCCTAACATCACAATTAAAAGAACTAGAGAAGCAAGAGCAAACAAATTCGAAAGCTAGCAGAAGGCAAGAAATAACTAAGATCAGAACAGAACTCAAGGAGACAGAGACACAAAAAACCCTTCAAAAAAATCAATGAATCCTGGAGCCGGTTTTTTGAAAAGATCAACAAAATTGATAGACCGCTTGCAAGACTAATAAAGAAAAAGAGAGAGAAGAATCAAATAGATGCAATAAAAATGATGAAGGGGATATCATCACTGATCCCACAAAAATACAAACTACCATCAGAGAATACTATAAACACCTTGACACAAATAAACTAGAAAATCTAGAAGAAATGGATAAATTCCTCAACACATATACCCTCCCGAGACTAAACCAGAAAGAAGTTGAATCTCTGAATAGACCAGAAACAGGCTCTGAAATTGAGGCAATAATTAATAGCCTACCAACCAAAAAAAGTCCAGGACCAGACGGATTCACAGCTGAATTCTACCAGAGGTACAAAGAGGAGCTGGTACCATTCCTTCTGAAACTATTCCAATCAATAGAAAAAGAGGGAATCCTCCCTGACTCATTTTATGAGGCCAGTATCATCCTGATACAAAAGCCAGGCAGAGACACAACAAAAAAAGAGAATTTTAGACCAATATTCCTGATGAACATCGATGCAAAAATCCTCGATAAAATACCGGCAAACCGAATGCAGCAGCACATCAAAAAGCTTATCCACCACGATCAAGTCGACTTCATCCCTGGGATGCAAGGCTGGTTCAACATACACAAATCAATAAACATAATCCATCACATAAACAGAACCAACAACAAAAACCACATGATTATCTCAATAGATGCAGAAAAGGCCTTCAATAAAATTCAACAGCCCTTCCTGCTAAAATCTCTCAATAAACTAGGTATTGATGGAATGTATCTCAAAATAATAAGAGCTATTTATGACAAACCCACAGCCAATATCATACTGAATGGGCAAAAACTGGAAGCATTGCCTTTGAAAACTGGCACAAGACACTGATGCCATCTCTCACCATTCCTATTCAACATATTGTTGGAAGTTCTGGCCAGGGCAATCAGGCAAGAGAAAAAAATAAAGGGTATTCAATTAGGAAAAGTGGAAGTCAAATTTTCCCTGTTTGCAGATGTATATTTAGAAAACCTCATCGTCTCAGCCCATAGTCTCCTTAAGCTGATAAGCAATTTCAGCAAAGTCTCAGGATACAAAATCAATGTGCAAAAATCACAAGTATTCCTATACACCAATAACAGACAGACAGGCAAATCATGAGTGAACTCCCATTCACAACTGCTACAAAGAGAATAAAATACCAAGGAATCCAACTTACAAGGGATGTGAAGGACCTCTTCAAGAACTACAAACCACTGCTGTATGAAATAAAAGAGGACACAAACAAATGGAAGAACATTCCATGCTCATGGATACGAAGAATCAATATCATGAAAATGGCCATACTTCCCAAGGGAATTTATATATTAAATGCCATCCCCATCAAGCTAGCAATGACTTTCTTCACAGAATAGGAAAAAACTACTTTATACTTCATAAGGAACCAAAAAAGAGGCCACATTGCCAAGATAATCCTAAGCAAAAAGAACAAAGCTGGAGGCATCATGCTACCTGACTTCAAACTATACTAAAAGGCTGCAGTAACTAAAACAGCATGGTACTGGTACCAAAAGAGAGATAGAGCAATGGAACAAAAGAGAGGCCTCATAAATAACACCACACATCTATAACCATCTGATCTTTGACAAACCTGACAAACACAAGAAATGGGGAAAGGATTCCCTATTTAATAAATGGTGCTTGGAAAAAATGGCTAGCCATATGTAGAAAGCTGAAACTGGATCCCTTCCTTACACCTTATACAAAAATTAATTCAAGATGGATTAAAGACTTAAACATTAGACCTAAAACCATAAAAACCCTAGAAGAAAACCTACGCAATACCATTCAGGAAATAGGCATGGCCAATGACTTCATGACTAAAACACCAAAAGCAATGGCAACAAAAGCCAAAATTGACAAATGGGATCTAATTAATCTAAAGAGCTTCTGCACAGCAAAAGAAACTACCATCAGAGTGAACAGGCAACCTACAGAATGGGAGAAAATTTTTGCAATCTACTCGTCTGACAAAGGGCTAATATCCAGAATCTACAAAGGACTTAACAAATTTACAAGAAAAAACCAAACAACCCCATCAAAAAGTGAGCAAAGTATATGAACAGACACTTCTCAAAAGAAGACATTTGTGCAGCCAACAGACACATGAAAAAATTCATCATCACTGGTCATCAGAGAAATGCAAATCAAAACCACAATGAGATACCATCTAACACCAGTTAGAATGGCAATCTTTAAAAAGTCAGGAAACAACAGGTGCTGGAGAGGATGTGGAGAAATAGGAACAGTTTTACACTGTCAGTGGGAGTGTATACTAGTTAAACCATTGTGGATGACAGTGTAGTGATTTCTCAAGGATCTAGAACTAGAAATACTATTTGACCTAGCAATCACATTACTGGGTATATACCCAAAGGATTATAAATCACTCTACTATAAAGACACATACACACGTATGTTTATTGTGGCACTATCCACAATAGCAAAAACTTGGAAACAACCCAAATGTCCAACAGTGATAGACTGGATTAAGAAAATGTGGCACATATACACCATGGAATACTATGCAGCCATAAAAAAGAATGAGTTCATGTTCTTTACAAGGACATGGATGAAGCTGGAAACCATCATTCTGAGCAAACCATCCCAAGGACAGAAAACCAAACACTACATGTTCTCACTCAGGTGGGAATTGAACAATGAGAACACTTGAACACAGGGTGGGAACATCACACACAGTGGCTTGTCATGGGGTGGGGGACAGGAGGAGGGATAGCATTAGGAGAAATACTTAATGTAAATGATGAGTTAATGGGTGCAACAAACCAACATTGTACATGTATACCTATGTAATGAAACTGCACGTTGTGCACATGTATCCTAGAACTTAAAGTATAATAAAAAAATAGAAACTAGAAAAAGGAGAGTAAATTAAACTCAACATAAGCCGATAAAAGGAAATAATTAAGATCAGAGCAGACATAAATGAAATGTAAGACAACAATAAAAACCAAAACAATAGAGAAAAATCCAATGAAATCAAATGCTGCTTCTTTGAGAACAATGAAATCAATAAATCTCCAGCCATAGTTACCAGGAAAAAAAAAAAAGAGAGAGAGAAGAGAGACAAATGATAAATAAATTAAATGAGAATGGTTTCATTACTAAAAATTCTACAGATATTAAGTGCATAACAAGAAAATATTATAAATAAATGTATGCCCATAAACATAACAACTTAGATAAAATTTCCAAAGTTTCACCAGTTATTAAATGTGAATCCTTCAACAAGTTATTTTAAGTGTCTAGACCTCAGTTTCTTTGTATTAAAATCGTAGAGTTTGTGAAGAGTAAATGTACCTGAAGCTATTAGCCATTATTATTGCTACTATTGTTATCTTGGATTCAGACTTACAGAGCAAATGAGGATCTGGATGGGACTGAGAAAAAAGCATGTGATTCACAAATAGCTACTGTAGGAGCTAGCTGATTTGGTAAAATGCTCTTAATTGGACCTCTGATTTTGTTCAATCTCATCGTTTTTGTTTTAAAAGTTTTTCTGCTCACTAGAGAGTACTAATTGGTGCCTTGTGCATTAAAAACCTCCTGATTGATCACCATCATTAACTTGTGCTCATAAAAGAAAGAAAAAAGGGGGACAAGTTTCAATATTCTGCTTATGGCTAGCTGGTTATCCCAGCACCAGTTATTGAATAGAGAGCCCTTTCTCCATTTCTTGCTTTTGTTAGCTGTATTGAAAAATCAGATAGTTGTAGGTTTGTGGCCTTATTTCTGAGCTCTCTATTCTGTTCCATTGGCGTATGTGTCTGTTTTTGTAACAGAACCTTGCTGGTTTGGTTATTGTAGTCCTGAAATATAGTTTAAAGTCAGGTAATTGATGCCTCCAGTTTTGTTTTTTTTGCTTAGGATTTCCTTGGCTATTTGGGCCCTTTTTTTGGTTCCACATGAATTTTAAAATAGTTTTTTCTAGTTCTGTGAAGAATGTCATTGGTAGTTTGAAAGGAATGGCATTGAATCTGTAAATTGCTTTGGGCAGTATGGCCATTTTAATGATACTGATTTTTCCTGTCCATGAGCTTACAATGTTTTTCTATTTGTTTGTGTCATCTCTGATTTCTTTGAGCAGTATTTTTAAAATTTCATTATAGAGATCTTTTACCTTTCTGACAAGCTGTATTCCTAGATATTTTATTCTTTTTGTGGCAATTGTAAATGTGATTGCATTCCTGATTTGGCTCTTAGCTTGCCTGCTATTGGTGTATAGGAATGCTTGTGATATTTGTATGCTGATTTTGTATCCCAAAACTTTGCTAAAGTTCTTTATCGGGTGAAGGAGCTTTTGGGCTGAAACTATGGGTTTTGTAGATATAGAATAATGTCATCTGCAAACAGGGATACTTTGACTTCCTCATTTCCTACTTGAATGCCCTTTAGTTTTTATCTTGCCTGATTGCTCCAACAAGGACTTCCAATAGTATGTGGATAGGAGTTGTGAGACAGATAGCATCCCTGTCTTGTGCTGGTTTCAAATGGAATGCTTCCAGCTTTTGCACATTCAATGTGAGGTTGGCTATGGGTCTTCAAGAGGCCCATCTCACACTCAATGACACTCATATGTTCGAAAAAAGGGATGTAGGAAACTCTACCAATCAAAAGGGAATCAGAAATAAAGAAGGGGTTGCACTCCTAAATTCAGACAAAACAAACTTTAAACCCGCAAAGATAAAAAAGGACAAAGAAGGACATTACATAATAGTAAAGGGTCCAATTCAAAAGGAAAATCTAACTATCTTAAATACACATGCACCCAATACAGGAGCACACAGATACATAAAGCAAGTTGTTAGAGACCTACAAAGAGACTTAGACTTCTGCACAATAAAAATGGGAGTCTTTAACACTCCACTGACAGTATTAGACAGATTATTGAGGCAGAAAATTAACAAAGATATTTAGAACCTGGACTAAACATTGGACCAAGTGGCTATAATAGACCTCTACAGAACTCTCCATCCAAAAATAACAGAATATATTTTCTTCTCATCACCATATGGCACATGTTCTAAGTCAATCACGTAATCATACATAAAACAATCCTCAAAAATTGCTATATAAACTGAAATAATACCAAACACACTCTCAGATCACAATACAATAAAAAAATAGAAATCAAGACTAAAAGTATCACTTAAAACCATGCGATTACAGGGAAATTAAACAACCTGCTCCTGACTGACTTTTGGACAAATAAGGAAATTAAGGCATAAATCAATAAATTATTTGAAACTAATGAGAACAAAAATACAACATACCTGAATCTCTGGGACACGTTGAAGGCAGTGTTAAGAGGGAAATTAGTAGCACTAAATACCTACATCAATAAGTTATAAAGATCTCAAATTAACAACCTAACATCACAACTAAAAGAACTAGAGAAGCACGAACAAACCAACCAGAAAGGTAGAAGAAGAAAATAAATCAAAATCAGAGCCAAACTGAAGGAAACTGAGATGCAAAAGTCCATTCCAAAGATCAACAAATCCACGTTTTGGTTTTTGAAAAAAATTAAAGAGAAGCATAGGCCACTAGCTAGATTAATAAAGAAGAAAAGAGAGAAGATCCAAACAAACACAAAGAAATAACAAAGGGGATGTTACCACTGACCCCACAGAAATACAAACAACCAGGAGCAACTACTGTGAACAGCTCTGTGCTTACAAATTTAAAAACCTAGAAGAGATGGGTAAATTCCTGGACACATAAACTCTACCAAGATGGAACAAGGAAGAAACTGATTCCCTGAACAGACTAATAATAATAATGAGCTCCAGAACCGAATCAGTAATAAATAGCCTACCAACCAAAAAAGCCCAGGACCAGATAGATTCACTGCCAAATTCTACCAGATGTGCAAAGAAGAGTTGATGCCATCTATACTTAAAATATTCCAAAAAATTGAGGAAGAGGGTCTCCTCCCCAACTGATACCAAAACCTGGCAAAGACACAATAAAAAATGAAAACTTCAGGTCAATATCCTTGATGAACATTGATAAGAAATTCTCAAGAAAAGAACTGGCAAAACAAATCTAGCAGCAGATCAAAAAGCTAATCCACCACAATAAAGTAGGCTTTATGCCTGGGATGCAAGATTGGTTCAACATACACATGTCAATAAATGTGATTCATCACATGAACACAGTTAGAAACAAAAATCATATGACTATCTCAAAAGATGCAGAAAAGGCTTTTGGTAAAATTCGGCATCCTTTTATGTTAAAAATTCTCAATAAACTATGTATTGAAGGAACACGCCTCAAAATAATAAGAGTTATCTATGACGAACTTTTCTTTCTTTAACACTTAACACAGATTTGTCTTTAAAAACTGATGCCCAATATGAGGAGACAATCAATATGACATTTTGAAAGACAGGTAAGCAACAATAAATTAATGGTGAATATTAACTGAGTGCTTACTAATGCTCACCTATAGTTTTGGGTCCTAGATTTCAGCTAGTAGAGAACATAGTGTAAATAAGATGAACCTTGTTTATTCTTAAACATAAGCATGATTAATTTATTAACCAAGTAGTGATTTTTTTTTTTTTTTTTTTGAGAAGGTGTCTGGCTTTGTCGCCCAGGCTGGGGTGCAATGTTGCAGTCTCAGCTCACTGCAACCTCTGCCTCCTGGGTTCAAGCGATTCTCCTGCCTCAGCCTTCCAAGTGGCTGGAACTATAGGCATGCACCACCATGCCTGGCTGACTTTTTGTATTTTTAGTAGAGACGGGGTGTCACCACGTTGGCTACGCTGGTCTCAAACTCCTGACCCCAGGTGATTTGTCCTTCTCGGCTTCCCAAAGTGCTGGGATTACAGACATGAGCCACTGTGCCAAGCAGCTATTTTTTCCAGATGAATTATTCAAACACATTTTTGTAATATATTTAGTCATAAATTTAAGCATGAATTTAAGCATGGTATAGCATTCAGACAATTTGAGGCATATAAACAACCCCCCCAATAAAATTTCATCTTGGGACATTTATGCAACTATCTCTCACTTAAAACATCTAACATTTCTGTATTTTCAACACTCTAATACTTCAGGACACAGGTTTAATGTTTGCTTGACTGACTAGATAAACAACTTTAAAAATTCAAATTGTTTTGTTTCATTCATTAAATATGACATTGAAAAATTATAACTGAGCAAAAGCTTCTTGCAAATATAAAAGAGTAATGATAATTTGAAGTTACTAGAGCTCAGAAAGACAGCAAATTTAGAACAAAAATTCATGCAAACTGTTTTTTTACTTTAAGTGGAGATAACACATGTAGTTTCTTTCAAACTTTTCAATAATTTTATGTAATTTGAGTAAATACATGTCTAATAAAAGATGTGTGCATAAATATGAAGTTTAATTTCATATTGTACTGCTTGATTGCCCTTGACTGTTCTTGTGATCACTTGCTCGAGAATTTCTAGTTAGTTCATTTGAGAACTTTTGACCTATGAAATTTATTAAAGAAAAATTGGATCATGTAGCCCAAAGTGGCAGATTTAATTAATGTTCTTATATTGATCACTGAATTAATCACATCTATAATTTAACTTCAGAAAATCTTGATGTCAGCTTTTGCCAAGGTGTTGAAAGTTATCACAGACACAGTCTTTCATGCAATGTTTACTTAGTAATATTTAAGAAGCTCTTTTTATTCTTTTCTTTTTTTGTTTTCGTGTACTATCAGACATTTGGAGTTTCTTGCAAGACTAAAAGGCAAAAATCTCTGTGAATATAATAACGGGAGATAAATGTATTTTTAATATTTGTGCCTATGTTTTGTGTCAGCTAAATGTATCCATCATGAATGAATGAATAAATAAAATACATTTGCACATATATGTCAATCTTTAATCATAAAACTAAATATACAAAGAAATTTTTAGTGCCATTTCTCAAGTACATACTAACGTGCCAGGTACTCTCTGTTGGGTGATTATATACATTATGTTTAATTCTTACAGCAACACTTTAAGAATAATGAAAATTATCTCAGCATACAAGAAAACATAGGTTAAGAAAAATGCACGTGAGCTCACAGTTAACATAGAAAATAAGCCATTTTAAAACCAAGTCTTTCTGGTCCAAAATGCAGTTCATTCTCTTGTGCTATGTTACTAACAGGTGATAAGAGTCAGAAGATGTAATGAATGTTTTGTTTTAGTTTCTTTTGTTGTAAACAAGCTTTCCAAAGTCTAGTATATGTTTACAGAATTTAGAAGCTATATTCTCATTTTTAGAGTGACATAAGTACAGTAACCCGGACACTCTTTTCTTTAGCAGTGTAAACATTATGCACAGCTACTTGGATTCCCAAAATTGCTAGTTTTATAACTCTTCCTTTGTCTACAAGTCACCAAATAAAAAGTCTTGACATTTTTTCCTCAATTTCAAATTATACTACATAGAACTGCCCCATTCCGATAAAAAAGACCTTCATAGGAAACACATATATTAACAAATGCATTTTCCTTTTTTCTATTGTCTAAACTGTCTATTCAGTTTCTTCTATTTTGAACTATGCTAAGGAAATTTGGGCTTAATGTGGTGCAGAAATGGAAGAGAAATGAAAGGAAGATAAATTAAAAAAGAGTATTGGTATGTTCTATAAAGAAAAGTTGAGTGAGAAAAATAGCTACAGATTCTTGAAATAAGGGTGGTATAGGAGTGAATCATGTTTAGTGGGGTGAGATGAAACTGTTTAGATGTCTGGGATAACATGGATGGGAATGTAGATTTTCTAGACATGGAAAAGTGAAAATCTGAGATATTTGGAAGGAGGTAATAATTTATGAGTTGAGAAAAACTGATTTTTCTAATGTCTATGGATTATACATATGACTCTCTAGGTTTCATCGCCTCTGTGTAACTGTTTGCTAGGCCAAAAACTTATTCATTTTTCCTGTGGCAGTGCTTACTTTATCTTTGTATACATGAACTAGTTAACCATCACTCAAAGAGCCTGTTTAACAAGTCTACATTGTAATAACTCTGGAGTAAAAGATACCTCCCTCTCAAATTCCATGTGAAAAGAGAGATTGTATCTAGTTATAATTCCTGCCAATTGCACAATATAAAAAGAAGGGAGGCAAGTTACCTCACATACAGGGGGAAAACCAATTAAATGTATTTGACAATCCTACATAAGCACTATGGTTAGAGCATAACAGAATTTCTAAAAATCACTGCTCAGATTTATTTTTAACTGTTGAAGGAAAGTGGCCTGATAAATAACTAAATAAATGTGCAGGTTAAATCTGATAGTTATTTAATACATGTTTGACATGGTTTGGTTCTGTGTCTGCACTAAAATCTCATGTTCATTTGTAATCCCCCAGGGTGGAGAGGTTGGATCATGGAGGTGGATCCTTTATCAATGATTTAGCACAATCCCTTTGGTGCTGTTCTTGAGATAAGGTTCTCATGAGGTCTGGTTGTTTAAGTGTGTAGCACGCCTCCCATCTTCCTACTGCTTTGGTCATGTTAGACATGCCTGCTTCCCCTTTGTCTTCTGCTGTGATTGAAAGTTTCCTGAGGCTTCCCCAGAAGTCATCATGATTCCTAAACAACCTGTGGAACTGTGAGAAAATTAAACCTCTTTTCTTTATAAATTATCAGTAGTCTCAGGCACTTCTTTATAGCAGTGTGAGAAAGGACTAATATAGAAAATTGGTACCAGGAAAGGGTATTGCTATAAAGATACCTGAAAATGTGCAAGCATCTTGATAACTGGGTAATGGGCAGAGGTTGGAACAGCTTAGGAAATGGTGCCCCAGGAGATTATAGCCTGCACCTGGCTCAGGATCCTACACCCACGGAGTCTCGCTGATTGCTAGCACAGCAGTCTGAGATCAAACAGCAAGTCTGCAGCGAGGCTGGGGGAGGGGCGCCCGTCATTGCCCAGGCTCGCTTAGGTAAACAAAGCAGCTGGGAAGCTTGAACTGGGTGGAGCCCACCACAGCTCAAGGAGGCCTGCCTGCCTCTGTAGGCTCCACCTCTGGGGGCAGGGCACAGACAAACAAAAAGACAGCAGTAACCTCTGCAGACTTAAATGTCCCTGTCTGACAGCTTTGAGGAGAGCAGTGGTTCTCCCAGCACGCAGCTGGAGATCTGAGAACTGGCAGACTGCCTCCTCAAGTGGGTCCCTGACCCCTGACCCCCGAGCAGCCTAACTGGGAGGCACCTCCCAGCAGGGGCAGACTGACACCTCACATGGCCAGCCAGGTACTCCAACAGACCTGCAGCTGAGGGTCCTGTCTGTTAGAAGGAAAACTAACAGAAAGCACATCCACACCAAAAACTCATGTGTACATCACCATCATCAAAGACCAAAAGTAGATAAAACCACAAAGATGGGGAAAAAACAGAGCAGAAAAACTGGAAACTCTAAAAAGCAGAGTACCTCTCCTCCTCCAAAGGAACGCAGTTCCTCACCAGCAACGGAACAAAGCTGGACGGAGAATGACTTTGATGAGCTGAGAGAAGAAGGCTTCAGATGATCAAATTACTTTGAGCTATGGGAGGATATTCAAACCAAAGGCAAAGAAGTTGAAAACTTTGAAAAAAATTTAGAAGAATGTATAACTAGAATAACCAATACAGAGAAGTGCTTAAAGGAGCTGATGGAGCTGAAAACCAAGGCTCGAGAACTACGTGAAGAATGCAGAAGCCTCAGAAGCCGATGCGATCAAATGGAAGAAAGGGTATCAGCCCTGGAAGATGAAATGAATGAAATGAAGTGAGAAGGGAAGTTTAGAGAAAAAAGAATAAAAAGAAACGAGCAAAGCCTCCAAGAAATGTGGGAATATGTGAAAAGACCAAATCTACGTCTGATCGGTGTACCTGAAAGTGACGGGGAGAATGGAAACAAATTGGAAAACACTCTGCAGGATATTATCCAGGAGAACTTCCCCAATCTAGCAAGGCAGGCCAACATTCAGATTCAGGAAATACAGAGAACGCCACAAAGATACCTCTCGAGAAGAGCAACTCCAAGACACATAATTGTCAGATTCACCAAAGTTGAAATGAAGGAAAAAATGTTAAGGGCAGCCAGAGAGAAAGGTCGGGTTACCATCAAAGGGAAGCCCATCAGACTAACAGCGGATCTCTCGGCAGAAACTCTACAAGCCAGAAGAGAGTGGGGGCCAATATTCAACATTCTTAAAGAAAAGAATTTTCAACCCAGAATTTCATATCCAGCCAAACTAAGCTTCATAAGTGAAGGAGAAATAAAATACTTTACAGACAAGCAAATGCTGAGAGATTTTGTCACCACCAGGCCTGCCCTAAAAGAGCTCCTGAAGGAAGCGCTAAACATGGAAAGGCACAACTGGTACCAGCCACTGCAAAATCATGCCAAAATATAAAGACTATAGAGACTACAAAGGGACTGCATCAACTAACGAGCAAAATAACCAGCTAACATCATAATGACAGGATCAAATTCACACATAACAATATTAACTTTAAATGTAAATGGACTAAATGCTCCAATTAAAAGACACAGACTGGCAAATTGGATAAAGACTCAAGACCCATCAGTGTGCTGGATTCAGGAAACCCATCTCACATGCAGAGACACACATAGGCTCAAAATAAAAGGATGGAGGAAGATCTACCAAGCAAATGGAAAACAAGAAAAGGCAGGGGTTGCAATCCTAGTCTCTGATAAAACAGACTTTAAACCAACAAAGATCAAAAGAGACAAAGAAGGCCATTACATATTGGAAAAGGGATTAATTGAACAAGAAGAGCTAACTATCCTAAATATATATGCACCCAATACAGGAGCACCCAGATTCATAAAGCAAGTCCTGAGTGACCTACAAAGAGACTTAGACTCCCACACATTAATCATGGGAGACTTTAACACCCCACTGTCAACATTAGACAGATCAACGAGACAGAAGGTTAACAAGGATACCCAGGAATTGAACTCAGCTCTGCACCAAGCGGACCTAATAGACATCTACAGAACTCTCCACCCCAAATCAACAGAATATACATTTTTTTCAGCACCACACCACACCTATTCCAAAATTGACCACATACTTGGAAGTAAAGCTCTCCTCAATAAATGTAAAAGAACAGAAATTATAACAAACTATCTCTCAGATCACAGTGCAATCAAGCTAGAACTCAGGATTAAGAATCTCACTCAAAACCGCTCAACTACCCTCAACTACATGGAAACTGAACAACCTGCTCCTGAATGACTACTGGGTACATAACGAAATGAAGGCAGAAATAAAGATGTTCTTTGAAACCAACGAGAACCAAGACACAACATACCAGAATCTCTGGGATGCATTCAAAGCAGTGTGTAGAGGGAAATTTATAGCACTAAACGCCCATAAGAGAAAGCAGGAAAGATCCAAAATTGACACCCTAACATCACAATTAAAAGAAGTAGAAAAGCAAGAGCAAACGCATTCAAAAGCTAGCAGAAGGCAAGAAATAACTAAAATCAGAGCAGAACTGAAGGAAATAGAGACACAAAAAACCCTTCCAAAAATTAATGAATCCAGGAGCTGGTTTTTTGAAAGGATCAACAAATTCATAGACCGTTAGCAAGATTAATAAAGAAAAAAAGGGAGAAGAATCAAATAGATGCAATAAAAAATGATAAAGGGGATATCACCACCGATCCCACAGAAATACAAACTACCATCAGAGAATACTACAAACACCTCTATGCAAATAAACTAGAAAATCTAGAAGAAATGGATAAATTCCTCAACACATACACCCTCCCAAGACTAAACCAGGAAGAAGTTGAATCTCTGAATAGACCAATAACAGGAGCTGAAATTGTGGCAATAATCAATAGCTTACCAACCAAAAAAAGTCCAGGACCAGATGGGTTCACAGCCGAATTCTACCAGAGGTACAAGGAGGAACTGGTACCATTCCTTCTGAAACTATTCCAATCAATAGAAAAAGAGGGAATCCTCCCTAACTCATTTTATGAGGCCAGCATCATCCTGATACCAAAGCTGGGCAGAGACACAACCAAAAAAGAGAATTTTGGACCAATATCCTTGATGAACATTGATGCAAAAATCCTCAATAAAATACTGGCAAACCGAATCCAGCAGCACATCAAAAAGCTTATCCACCACGATCAAGTGGGCTTCATCCCTGGGATGCAAGGCTGGTTCAATATACGCAAATCAGTAAATGTAATCCAGCGTATGAACAGAACCAAAGACAAAAACCACATGATTATCTCAATAGATGCAGAAAAGGCCTTTGACAAAATTCAACAGCCCTTCATGCTAAAAACTCTCAGTAAATTAGGTATTGATGGGACGTATCTCAAAATAATAAGAGCTATCTATGACAAACCCACAGCCAATATCATACTGAATGGGCAAAAACTGGAAGCATTCCCTTTGAAAACTGGCACAAGACAGGGATGCCCTCTCTCACCACTTCTATTCAACATAGTGTTGGAAGTTCTGGCCAGGGCAATCAGGCAAGAGAAGGAAATAAAGGGTATTCAATTAGGAAAAGAGGAAGTCAAATTGTCCCTGTTTGCAGACGACATGATTGTATATCTAGAAAACCCCATTGTCTCAGCCCAAAATCTCCTTAAGCTGATAAGCAACTTCAGCAAAGTCTCAGGATACAAAATCAATGTACAAAATCACAAGCATTCTTATACACCAATAACAGACAAACAGAGAGCCAAATCATGAGTGAACTCCCATTCACAATTGCTTCAAAGAGAATAAAATACCTAGGAATCCAACTTACAAGGGATGTGAAGGATCTCTTCAAGGAGAACTACAAACCACTGCTCAAGGAAATAAAAGAGGATACAAACAAATGGAAGAACATTCCATGCTCATGGGTAGGAAGAATCAATATGGTGAAAATGGCCATACTGCCCAAGGTAATTTACAGATTCAATGCCATCCCCATCAAGCTACCAATGACTTTCTTCACAGAATTGGAAAAAACTACTTCAAAGTTCATATGGAACCAAAAAAGAGCCCGCATCGCCAAGTCTATCCTAAGCCAAAAGAACAAAGCTGGAGGCATCACACTACGTGACTTCAAACTATACTGCAAGGCTACAGTAACCAAAACAGCATGGTACTGGTACCAAAACAGAGATATAGATCAATGGAACAGAACAGAGCCCTCAGAAATAACGCCGCATATCTACAACTATCTGATCTTTGACAAACCTGAGAAAAACAAGCAATGGGGAAAGGATTCCGTATTTAATAAATGGTGCTGGGAAAACTGGCTAGCCATATGGAGAAAGCTGAAACTGGATCCCTTCCTTACACGTTATACAAAAATCAATTCAAGATGGATTAAAGATTTAAACGTTAGACCTAAAACCATAAAAACCCTAGAAGAAAACCTAGGCAATACCATTCAGGACATAGGCATGGGCAAGGACTTCATGTCTGAAACACCAAAAGCAATGGCAACAAAAGCCAAAATTGACAAATGGGATCTAATTAAACTAAAGAGCTTCTGCACAGCAAAAGAAACTACCATCAGAGTGAACAGACAACCTATAAATTGGGAGAAAATTTTTGCAACCTACTCATCTGACAAAAAGCTAATATCCAGAATCTACAATGAACTCAAACAAATTTACAAGAAAAAAACAAACAACCCCATCAAAAAGTGGGCAAAGGACATGAACAGACACTTCTCAAAAGAAGACATTTATGCAGCCAACACACACATGAAAAAATGCTCACCATCACTGGCCATCAGAGAAATGCAAATCAAAACCACAATGAGATAGCATCTCACACCAGTTAGAATGGCAATCATTAAAAAGTCAGGAAACAACAGGTGCTGGAGAGGATGTGGAGAAATAGGAACAGTTTTACACTGTTGGTGGGACTGTAAACTAGTTCAACCATTGTGGAAGTCAGTGTGGCGATTCCTCAGGGATCTAGAACTAGAAATTCCATTCGACCCAGCCATCCCATAACTGCGTATATACCCAAAGGACTATAAATCATGCTGCTATAAAGACACATGCACACATATGTTTATTGTGGCATTATTCACAATAGCAAAGACTTGGAACCAACCCAAATGTCCAACAATGATAGACTGGATTAAGAAAATGTGGCACATATACACCATGGAATACTATGCAGCCATAAAAAATGATGAGTTCATGTCCTTTGTAGGGACATGGATGAAATTGGAAATCATCATTCTCAGTAAACTATCGCAAGAACAAAAAACCAAACACCGCATATTCTCACTCATAGGTGGGAATTGAACAATGAGAACACATGGACACAGGAAGGGGAACATCACATTTCAGGGACTGTTGCAGGGTGGGGGGAGGGGGGAGGGATAGCATTGGGAGATATACCTAATGCTAGATGACGAGTTGGTGGGTGCAGCGCACCAGCATGGCACATGTATACTTATGTAACGTACCTGCACATTGCGCACATGTACCATAAAACCTAAAGTATAATAATAATAATAAAAAAAAGAAAAAAAAGAAAAAAGAAAATATACCAAGCTATAAATATTTCCACGGTATAAATTACAGTAAAAAATGTTCAAAGTGTGGAATGTAAAAAAAAAAGAAAAAAAAAGAAATTTTAAAATATAACAAATTAAGCAATAATTAATAATAAATATTAATTTTATTGAATTAGGAGACTTTATTGAATGTTTATTCTCTCTAGAAAATGTGAACATTTTATGTACTGACTTATTTTAAAAATACTTATTATTGGTATATGTTATAGCAGGCAAAGGTAATTTCTTTTAACTCTTATTTTAAAATTTGCCCTAAGCAATCCTTTCAATGGTTTTTAATATAATGTATTTATTAGCTCATTTAAAGTCAAAGTTATTAACTTTGGGAATTATGATTCAGAATTGTACTTTTAGACAAAACACCTGACATGGAGTAGCTGGAGGGTGCTACCAATGAATTAAAAAAAAAAAAAAAACACAAGCAGCCAGGGTGCCCATATGGTCAGAGTTGTAACATTTGTTTTGTCTCAGCAAGTTTGGCCTATTTAATCACTGTCATGTAAGTGATGATCAAAACTTAGTATTCATTTATTTTCAGTGAAGACAAAGAAAAAAATTTGAATCATTCAGATGAATGGGAATAATATATTAACCTGATTCTCAAGACTGGTAAGAGTAAAATATAATCAAATCTTGCCTAGAACACTCAGAAAAGCACAAGTTTTATGAAAATAGTTGATAGCAATAACTCTCTGTTTGCTGAAAGGAATATAAAGTGGTGCAAACAGAATCATGTTTTTAGTCCGTTAAAATACACAAACACTTTGGTTCATTCAACATCCTGTATTCAGCCAATTAATTGGGACAAACTGCTTCAGGAAAAAAAACAGCATTCTGAAAATTATTTTATTTCCTTAGTTCTGCTTCAGTGACAGACTGCTTGCAAAGACACTGCTTGCTCACAAAGCAAGGTGGTTAATTGCTAGGGTTATTCTGCTCTGAGATAACATTTAAAACGCAATTATTCTAAAAGCAAGATGGATAGTTACTTCAGTTGCCTAGTTTTAAACCTACATCAACAGAAGTTTTTATGAATGTTAAGTAGATTGTGACTTCTTCACTGTTTCCTCTAATTATTTTGTTTATTTGAGAAAGCTAATAGTCATAAAATTGAATGTCTAATATCATTGACTAAACTGACAAAGTGCTACTAAAATATTTTGTAGACTAAAACAGTTTACAAATGCACTATTGTCCTAAAATAATAATGTGTCTGTTGTGTCACTCAGAATTCATTGCCATTCAAAAGCAAAAGAAGGTTGTCTTCTTTAACAAAAGGAAGAAATATGGATGTAGTTAGTAAATTTTAAAGGTGCTCAGCATGCTCTGTGACAGACTGCACTGAATTCATGAGGTAGTACATCACAGATGCATAAAAATTTCTCTCACCTGAGTGGAAGCATAATATGACATTTATTAAAAATTCAGAATATCTGAATATTTTCTTTATGACATACATCATGTCAACATACATAGAAAAAAATTTATTTTATGAAAATGTCAGTATCCTCCCTCTATCCTTTTATGGTGTGTGCGCCATAAAAACTTAAAAATGTAAAACACAGCAAAACTAACACTTCCACATATTACTAAAACTTAAGCTCCCTAATTCGAATTATTTTACTACATTTTAGTATAGTTTAATTGTAACCATTTTCTTATTTATATTTATTGTATATGTTTGGTGGAACTATGATGTTTGTTTGCTACTGCACTTATCTTTGCAACACCATGGTCAATGACATCATGTCTGCTTTGACATCATCTTGAAATCTTCTTCAGTAGGGTATTTATGTCACAAAAATTACCAAATATACAAATCACGGCTGAATTGATTGTGTTGTTGATTTTCCAGGCATTTAAAAGTGACGATAATGCAAATTCAACTGAAGTGTGGCAATGTTTTGAAAAAAAAATGTTCTTCCAGTATTTAAAACTACCATTAGATTGAAAAAGAAGATGCTCGCTATATTGAAAAATAAGTAAAATTTTGATGTATATCTTTATTATTTCACTTTTGTCTTTCTCAGAACATAAACAAAAAGATGGTAGAACAATACTCATTTATCATTCAAAATCATAGTTTGACCGCAGAAAACAACAGTTTGACAAACATTAATGAAGGCATTCAGTAAGATTAAATTGACTATATGAAATTTATTATACTGTACCGTTTAGTATTGTAATTCATTAGTATTTTTAAATTATATGCTGCACATTCTGCCTATCAGTAAAGTTTATAAAAAATATATGTTTGTATGTGTATATATATATTTATATGTATATGTACACATAATGTTTTGAAGAGGTTATTGTTTAGCATTTACCAGCACAATGATGACTAAACCCAACTATGTTAGTAGATACATAAGATGTGAAAAAACACCTCAAAAGTTAAAGGTGATGAGAGTCAATTAAAAAATAATGCAGAGCCTATTATATTCTACTTCTAAGAGATTAATTTTACAAATTGAGATACAGAAATATTTAAACACATATGTATATATATGGTCAATACATATCATATGAATATTAAAGTATAATAGTGTTAGAGTAGACTTGAATGCAAGATGTATTATTTGAGAAAAAGAGGGAATTATTATAATTTGGAAAAAGTCCATCTTCCAGAAATTAAATACACAATGAGTATGCAATGAATAACATACACTTCAAATATATTTAAAAATTTGACAAAACTAAACAACAATAATGACAACAAAATAGAAAATCCTCCAAAAAATATGGAGGTATTTCGAGATATTTTTCTCAAAAAATAGTCATTTAAAAAGTGAAAGAATATAGTAAGAATGTAAGACATTTGAACAATAACAGGGACAGAATTGACACAATGTCTGTACAAAGGGCACAGAATTTATCAATAACAGAATAAACCTTATTTAGGTATATATGGGACACTTAATATTGTTGACTATACCCTGGGCTAAGAAGCGTGTCTCATCAAAAGGCAAAGGATGAACATTTATAGAACATTTTTTTTACCAATACAATTAATTTGCAAATTTGTAATAAGAATTTTTAAAAACTCATCAAATACTTGGAAATTTAAGAAACACAATTACATATCAGGGGCTAAAACATGGAAATTATCTAGAAAAAAACTAAATAAATGATAATTAAATCACAGAAGTAAAAATTTGTGAACTTTAGGTTAAGATTTGACCAAAGGAAAAAATTATATTGCAGAACATAAAAGTGTATTTAAAAGAGTTGGGAGTACATAGCCTCAGGGAATGAACTCTTCCCACAGCTGAATCTCACAGACCCTTTCCAAGATCCATCCATGGCCCTTCATGGATTTCCTGATGATTAGTAGCTACCTGTCTGGTTATTGATATATGACCCTCCATGAAGTATTAAAGTAAAATCATCATGACCACAAAATTGTTGGTTGCTTTCATTTAAGAATAAAATTTAATCTTATAGGTTGACACTGTATATTGTGATGATGATGACTTGTTTATTAGTTCAAATGGCAGATTTGGATACTTTGTTTGCATAGTTCACCCCCTTGGAAAGAGCAAAATAGTGTGTAGAGAGTCACACTTTGAACTTCTATCTGAGAAGGAACATGGGAGCTCAACAGAAAAATTGAAAGCATATTTGAATACTTTGAAAGGAGTGGCAGGCAGCAGCCAGGTGGAAAATTGCAAATTTTCAGAGCATGAAAGTGGAGAGGGACTGTCTTCATCCTACACATTCCCACTGGGGAGCCAGGCAATCCAAGCCACAGGGAACTCCTTGACCCTACCCAGCACTTGATCTGACTTGATGAACAGAGGATAGTTTTTAAGATGTAATGGTATCAGGAAATGTTTTGCATGCACTTCCAGGCCCTTGTGTCAATAAAAGGAAGCCATTCCTGATCCTAATTCACAGGAGAGACCTCAGGGAACTTTGCCAGCCACCTCAGGAGGTGGTCACATTAGATCCCAACTGAGATTTGCAATCTAATTGTTAGTGAGGATGAATCTGCACAGCCAGATAAAATTAGCTAAAAATAAAGAAGAAATAAAGTCTTTCCCAGACAAATGCCATGGGAATTTGTGAATACTAGATCAGCCCTATGAGAAATACTCAAGGGAGTTCTAAATATGGAAATGAAAGGCTGATACTGACAATCATAAAAACACATGAAAGTATAAAATCACAGGTCTTATAAAAATTACACAAATTAGACTGCAAGAAACCAGATTACAGTTAACGTTATGACAGAAACAAAACTTCATGTATCAATATTAACCATTAATGTAAATGGATTATGTGCTCTACTTAAAAGATATAGGTTGGCAGAATCAATTGCAAAGTGTGATCAAACCATATGCTGCTTAGAAGAAACTCACCTAACTGGTAAAAAATTAAAAAAAAAATAAAAAAAACAAACAACAATAAAATAAACTTATAGACTCCAAGTAAAAGATGGAAATTGAAATGCCTCACAAATGAAACCAAAAACAAGTAGACGTAGCTATAATTGTGTTGGATAAAACAGCCTTTAAATCAACAACATTTTAAAAAAAGACAAAACAGGTCATTATATAGTAATAAGGGGATCAGTTAAATAAACTTATTTGGACTCAACACTGGAGCACACAGATGTATGAAACAAATACTACTCAACCTAATAAATTAAATAGACAGTAATACAATAATAGTGGAAAATTTAACAGCCCACTGACAAGACTAGACAGATTATTGAGAAAGAAAATCAACAAACACAGAACTTAAATTGGACTTTAGTCCAAATAGACCCAACAGTAATTTACTGAACATTCTACCAACAACCTCAGAAAATACATTCTTCTCATCAGTACATGAAACGTTCTCCAAGATAGACCATATGTTAGCCCGCAAAATAATTTTCAGTAAATTTAAAAAGTGAAAATTATATCAAGTATGTTCTCAGACCACAGTGAAATAAAATTCAAAATCAATTCTAAGAGAAACTCTCAAAACCATAAAGTAAATAACCTAGAATACATGGAAATTAAACAACCTGCTTCTATGTGATCTTTGGATCAATGATGATATCAAGATGAAAATTTAAAAATTTTTAGTAATAAATGAAAATTGAGACACAACAGATAATATAACTTCTGGGACACTGCGAAAGCAGGCCTAACAGAAAAGTTTAAAGCATTAAATGACAACACTTTAAAAAAAAAAGCAAGTAAATAAATTAGCAACTTAATGTCACACCTTAAGAAACTGAAAATGAAAAAAACAAACAAGATCCCAAATTGGTAGAAGAAAATAAAAACAAAGACCAGAACAGAACTAAATGAAATTGAGACAAAAATATACAAAGGATCAATTAAAAGAAAAGTTGGTTCTTTGAAAAGTTAAACAAAATTGTTAGACCACCACTTAAACTAACCAAAATAAGAAGAGAGAAGATTAAAATAAGCACAATCAGAAATGAAAAAGGAGACATCATAATTGATACCACAGAAACACTACATATTATTAGTGACTGCTATGACCATATCTATGCTCACAAACCAGAAAACCCAGATTAAATGAATAAATTCCTTAATACACACAATCTCCCAAGATTGAATCAGAAAGAAGTAGATACCATGGGCAAAATGATAACAAGTTTTAACACTGAACCAATAATTAAAAATTATCCAATGAACAAGGAGCCCAGGACTAAATGGGCTCACAACCAAAATCTGCCAGATGTACAAAGAAGAACAGGTACCAATCCTACTGTAAATGTTCCAAAAAATCAAGGAAATGAGACAATTCTCTAATTTGTTCTACAAAGCCAACATTTCCCAGATATTAAAGCCAGACAAGAACATAACTAACAAACAAACAAACAAACAAAACCACAAACCAATATTCCTGATGAACATAAAAACAAAAATGCTCAAGCAATCAGGCAAGAGAGATAAATGAAATCCATACAAATTGGAAAATAAAAAGTCAAATTATCTGTTTGCTGACAATTTCACATTGTGCCTAGAAACTATTAAAGACTCCTCCAAAAATTCCTAGAGAGATTTTACCAATGAATCCATTAAAGTTTTAGAATACAAAATCAACATACAAAAATCAGTAGCATTTCTACACACCAGTAATGATCAGGCTTAGATATAAATTAAGAAAAAATCTCATTTACAACTGTTAACAAAATGCCTAGAAATAATGTAACTAAGGAGGCGAACGATTTCTACAAGAAAAACTACAAAATACTGGAAGAAATTATAGATGACACAAATGGTAAAATATCCCATTCTCCTACATTAGAATAGTTAATATTATTAAAATGACCATACTGCCCACAGCAATCTACAGATTCAATGTAATTCTTATGAAAATACCAATGTTATTTTTCACAGAATTAAAAATTAGAAAAAATAATTCTGACATTCATATGGCACCAAAAAAGAGCCTGAATAGGCAAATATATTATTGCCACAAAAGAACAAAGTTTGAGACATCAAACTACCTGACTTAAAATTATACTATTATGTAGTATATAAATAAAGATGCATAGACCAATGCACCATAATAGAGAAAACCAAAATAAAGGCTACATCTAATTGATCTTTGACAATGTCAACAAAATCATATACTGGGGAAAGGGCACACTATTCAATATATGGTGCTGGGAAAATTGGATACTTATATGCAGGAGAAAAAAACTGGACCCTTCTCATTATATTAAAAAAACTAAGATGGATTAAATGCAGATGCAGGACTTGAAACTGAAAGTTCTAGAAGAAAACCCAGGAAAAACTCTTCTCAACAATGGCCCAGGCAAATAATTCATGATTAAAACCTCAAAAGCACATGCAACAAAAACAAAAATAGGCAAATAGGACTTAATTAAACTAAAAAGCTTTTGCACAACAAAAATTACAGTCTACAGAGTTAAGAGACAACCTCAAGCATGGGAGAAAATATTTGCAAACTATGCATCTAACAAAGGACCAATATCTAGAATCTTAAAGAACTCAAACAATTCAACAAGAAAAACCAAATAACCCATTTAAAAATGGGCAAAAGATATGAACAAACATTTCCCAAAAAAGAAATACAAATGACTAAGCGACATATGAAAAAATATTAAATATCACTAATAATTGGAGAAAGGCGAATCAAAACCACAATGAGATACAACTTCATACCAGTCAGAATGGCTATTATTAAAATGTGAAAAAATAACAGATGTTGGTGAGAATGTGGAGAAAAAAGAATACTTATACACTGTTGGTTGCAATGTAAATTAGTACAACCTTTATGAAAAACAGTATGGAGACTCCTTGACTCCTTAAAGAACTAAAAAGCCATTTAATACAGCAGTTTCACTACTGCGTATCTATGCAAAGGAAATCAAAGTTAGTACGTAAAAATGATATGTGTAACCCTATGTTTATCACAGCACTATTCATAATAGCAAACATACAAAATCAAACTAAACGTCTATAAATTAATTACTGGATAACTAAAATGTGATACAGACACACAATGGAATACTACTAAACTACATCAACGAATAAAATGATGTCTTTGACAGCAACATGGATGGAACTGGATGCTATTATTTTAGTGAAATGACTTGGAGAGTCAAATATCACGTTTTCACTTATAATTGGGAATAAAGAATGTGTTCACATGGACACAGAAAGCAGAATAATAGATTTTAGAGATTTAGAAAGGTGGGAGGCTGGTAGGAGGGTGAGGAATGAGAAATTTTCTAATTGGCACAAGGTACACTATTCTAGTAATGGTCACACTAAAAGCCTGTACTTCCCCACTATGCAATATATCCATGTAACAAAACTACACTTGTACTCCCTAAACCTATATAAGTATGAAACAAGTTGACAAAAAGCAATCATCTAAGTATCTGTCTCAAAAGCTATAAGTATCAAAGCAAATCCAATGGAAATATGATGAAATTAAACAATATTGAGCAATTAATGCAACAGAAAAAAGTTTAAAGAACGTACAAAAGTGAAAACTTAGTTTATTTTGAAAAAGTAAAAATGTTAATTTTCTAACAAGGTTTATCAACTAAGCAGAATGAAAGAACAATTAATATTTATAGAAATGCAAAAGATGACAAAGCAAGTGATTTTACAGAAATAAATAAAATTAGAGTGTATAATTATGAGATTTATACTTAAAAATTTAGTATAAATATATAAAATACAACTTACCAAATTGATAACAATATGAATACCTATGTATGTATTTATGTACATATTATTATGGATGTGTGCATGTGTGTGTGTATTGCATACTTCAAATCTCTAGATTTTAAGGAAGGACTTACTGATTTCTTTTATAATTTAATAATTACACAACAATTTTTTTAAGTTTGGCATGATATTTATCTCAAAATCTTAAAAGAACATTATATGAAAAAAACGAAAAATCTATCCCATAATTATATAATATATACATATATATTATATATATAATTATTTAAAAACCCAGCTCTATTTGTTAATGTTATTATGTTGGATATTTATTTGGTAATAAAAGATTCGTTTTTCATTAAATAACTAACTAATATATTAATATCAGAATAAAGAAGAATGTGTGATTTACTCAGTGGATGTGGAAAAACATTTGATAATGTTGAAAATTAATCCACAATAAAAGCTTGTAGCAAATAAAGCATGGATGGGAAATTCCTATACAATTCAGAATATCTACAAGATACTTACAGCCATCATTACACTTAAGGTAAATTTTCAAAGCTTTCCCCATGAGATTCAGGAATGAGGCAAGTGTGCATATTATCTCAGCTTCTTTTCATCGTTTTATTGTAGAATCCAGTCAGTGCAATAAGAAAAGCTCTCCCTACCCCATTCCGAGTAGAAAAAAAGATAAGAATTGAAAAGGAAGAAAGATAACTTATTATTTACATGACATAATTTTGAATGCAGAAAATACATGATGTTCAAAATTAAATCACTGCAATTAATGGGTGTATATAGCAAGAACACTGGAAACAAATTCCATATAAAATTCTATGGAATTTCATACATAAGTGATTAATTACTAAAGTCAGATGTATAAAAATAATTAAATTTACACTAGTATCACAAAATATTAAATATCTAAGAATAAATATACTGAAAATCATGCAATTAATTTTTACTTAACAATTAAACATGGGGATAAATTTAAAGACATATGAATTGAGGGCAATAATGTATTCATGGAATGGAAATAAAATGTTTAAATTCTTCCCAAGTTAATCTATAATTCAGTGTAATAAAAAATAAAAATTAAAGCAGTTATTTTCATGACAATCACAAATTTTATAAAAACGAAAAATTACCAAGAATAGCTAAGATATAAGAATTTTACATTGGCTATTGAGTTACTACAAAGATTTATTAATCCAGGGAATGTGGTATTGTCACAATGACAAATAGACAAATGCAACTATTAATAAAAAAGATGAAATTGAATCTATATAGAGAATTGAGAAACCGTGTACAAATAAATGGTACTTGATTTACAGAAAATAAATCTGTTTATAATAGACATTCTACACAATAATAGTGTTGGATTCACTACACAGCAGCATAAAAAAAGAAACATTTTCTCATACATCACAGAATACATAAAAGTAAATTCCAGCTGAATTGTAGATTTTAATCTAAAGGGAAAAGCCATGACAAAAATATAAAAGTATCTTCACTACTTTGAAGTAAGAAAAACTTTTTTACATGTGCTATGATATGTAAATTATGGTATGTTAAAATTAAAAAGTTGTTCACCATTAGTTGCATGCAAGGACAAAAATTGTCGTGGTAAAAGATATTCCCAAATATAAAAAACCCAACATAGAATGCACACATTTTACATGCAGACAACACACACACACCAAACATACATGCACATATACATATGGTTATATCTACTAAAGTTGAGCAGATGAACTTTCTATGACCAAGCATTTCTACTTTTAGGGTATAGGTGATAGAATGCATATATACCTACCTACATACATACACACACACACACATACACATATATATGCACTTAATTTATATACAAGAATATTCATGAAGAACATACAAAATGATTTTTGTCATTATGATATATATTAGTATTATGACACCAACAAATCTTCATGTCTTAGCAGAAAATGGCTAATGTATGGCAAATAATGGAGTATTCCATAAGCCTGAAAATGATGGAATTTTACAGGAAGAAGTAACATGGATCCATATACAAAATACTATGAGTAAAAAAATATATATACTGTATGTGATCTTATTTATTTATAGTTTTAATACAATGAAAGTAAACTTATGGCTTTGAAATTCAGGATATGATTATTTTAGGGAAGGAAAGAGGTTGTAATAATTGAAGTGGGAAAGAAGACAAGGTTCTAGGAAGCTGATGATATTATACTACTTATTTTATGTTCACTTAGTGATACTGTATTGATTTTTGCACTTCTGACGTGACTTTTCTAGAAATGTATTTTAAAAGTATGTTTTATAAAACACAAAATCTACAGAAGATAATAGCTTCTGAATTCCATTAATGTATTAGAAATAGATCATAATAAATTAGAAATGTCAATTGTTTTGCATTTTATGAATGCAATTTTTTTCAACTTTAGTAATCAAATGATATATTTTGTTAGTTTACCAAATGACATCAACAAAAATAACAAATATACCAGTTCTCAAATATATAAAGTAAGAACAAATAATGGTGTTTAAAAATGGTAAAGTCTCTGGCAAAACAAATAATCAATTGCAAATTAAATGAGAAAAAGCTAAAAATATTGTCATTATAATTATCTACAAAATAGGAATATACACTATCCCCATAGTTATTCAATATTTTAAAGATGTTTAACAAAATATGTGATAAATATTGGTAAAGTATTCATCATTTCTAAATTTAAATATGATCTAAAAATTCAATGATATCCTAATAAGCATATTAAAATTATTAACAAAATTTGATAAAGTGGCAGTTATAATGTAAAAATTAAAAAGTCATAAACTTTCATTCTAGGTAAGAAAATTTAATTATGTTACTCTTGTGTTATTAACTTTTTAAAAACAGATTGTGATATAGTTTTTTAAAAAAGAAAAGGAAAACATATATGTAAGCCCCTAAATGACATAGTATCTACATATAGAAGTAAAAAAATATAAAACACAGGTTTGTTGAGCTCTATGTTTAGAAATAGACAGTGGAGGTCTAGAGTTTGTTTTCTGCTAGGTAAAGTGGAGTGGTAGTGTTTCAGCCTCATGCCTAAAGCAAGGCACTGTGGAATGAGAGCTTCGTTACTATCCAAATACTGTGCTTTGCTTCTTTCTGCCGAGTATTTTGACAGAAGAAAAATAACAGGTTAACAAACAAAAGGAGAAGATATTCATGCACTGAATGTGGACTGTTTTTTTGGTTCAATAGATATTAAAAAGTATAGACATGGGCTTGTGACCAAGAGCTGTGCCGAAGTATCTGGCTTTTGAATATCTCCTGGATAAGCAAAGACAGAATATCTAAACTTTTTATTACCACACTGGAGTGTGGAACGAATGGTGGAGGCAACCAAAAATGATAAGAGAGCAGCCAACATAAGCAACAACTGTAAAACAAATTCATTTTGGACAAAGTTGTCACAATGGAAGATATTTAGAGATGATATTACATTAAGTTAATTTGGGATGTTCAAAGTACTAAGAAAAAAAAAAGGCCCAAAACAAAAACCAGCATACAAGTATGCAAAAAATTTTATACACATATACAAGCTCATTCCAGAGAATGGACAAATACGCAAAATTATCAGTCACAGACTTTCCTAATAGAACTATAAAATCATGTTAATTCTAGCAAACCTCTTAGATTTACTAAAAAGCATTTTTAATCAAGAGAATTCATGAATTAAAAAAATTAGAAACCACAAGTGAGTACAAAAGTTGAAATAATAGTAATAGAAATATAATTAATAAACCACCATATAATATAAAGTTAATTTATCCCTAAGAAAAAGCAATTCTAAAATAAATAATAATGGGAGAGTTGTGCGTTCTAAGTTTTTTTCCTTATGTGGGGAGGAAAAATGGAAAGAATAAGTACATATTTAGTTAGCAAATCAATGTATAAATAGCAATGTTAATAACTTAAAATTAACCATTAAAGAATAAAGTTGAATATAAGGTTTCTAAACTAGCAGAAACAAAAAATAAAAAATGAATATTTTAAAATTATGAATTTAGTGAATGGAAGATAATAATAGAAGGAAATAAAATATGATATTAAACATAACATAAAAAGGGCATGGTAGAAATAAATTCAAGAAAAGTATGCTTATGCAATGAAATACTACATGCCAGTCAATATGAAAAATATGTATAGATAAGAATATAGCCAAATATTCAAAATAATATTATAAATAAGAGTATCAAAAGTTTAGAGACAGTATGACAACAATTTTATAGAGATAAAATTTTAAAATGACAAATAGAAACATCAAATTTACCAAAATAATTACATCTGAGGACAAAATATGAGGAGGAATTAAAAATAAGAGGAGAAATTCAAACAGAAACTTCACCATACTTAATGTTTTATATTTCTATAAAATTTAAAGATCTAAAGACTAAATGACAAAGTTGTTGAGATTTAATAATGGATGATGAGTGTTTTAGTGTTAAACATATTATTTTTATACTAATATTGATAGCGAACAAATATTAAAAATAATCATTAGATTTCTCTATTCTAATAACAGCTAATTCTAGAAAAAATAATTTATTCAACTACTAAAATTTATTTTTAAATATTTTGATATAAATAATTATTTAACTTTTGTTGACTCTTATATGAATTGTCTATATTTCTTTTTCTTAGGTGGATATAATTGTTATGCCAAAACCAATTAAGAAATAATTTTCTCCCATTAGTTTTGAATGGTATTTTAAATGTGGTATACATAATTCTTATACATTCTTGAGTAAATTAGGAGAATATTTTTCAAATCTTTAGCATGGTTTGGCCTTTCTAGCAAGAGAAGAAACCAGAAAGACCTTAAGAAAAATAGCACCAGCATGGCACATGTATACATATGTAACTTACCTGCACATTGCGCACATGTACCATAAAACCTAAAGTATAATAATAATAATAATAATAATAAAAGAAAGAAAAAAAAATCAGAAAATAAAGAGCAATTTTGAAGGCTTTCCTTCAAAAAAAAAAAAAAAGAAAAATAGCATAATTAATTTCATAAAACATACTATTTTTAATATTAAAATAATCTATGAAGTAAAAAGAAAAAATTTCAGAATAAGTGAATTATATTTTATAGTACAGTCTAAGGTTTCATATTACTAATTTGGAAATAATCCTACAAAATGGTAAGAAAAAAACAAGCAATCCATTAGAAAAAAAGGCAAATGCAAAAGCAAACAATGAACATAAAGGGCTCCCTAAGAAACACCTGAGAAGCTGTCCTATCTAGCTAGTACTTTGAGAAAAGCAAAAGGAATTAAAATAAAATAAAGATTTTCATTCATACGCTTGCTAAACCTTTTAAAACTCTACAACAATGGGAATTGTCAAGAGTGAAAAAATTGTACATTCCATACCTGCTTGTGGGAATGTGAACTGCTGTAAAATTACTAGGATATTACCTGGCAATATCTATTAAAAGTACAAATAGTTTTTTTTTTAATTTCTTAAAATTTAAATTTGTTTTGGAATCATCTCAAGTATTACAGGAATTCTATTGGTTATGATTCTTACATTCCTTTTTCTATATACTTTAAGTTCTGAGATACATGTGCAGATTGTGCAGATTTGTTACATAGGTATGTATGTGCCACAGTGGTTTGCTGCACCCATCAACCCATCACCTAGGTTTTAAGCCCCACATGCATCAGGTATTTGTTCTAAGGCTGTCCCTCCATTTGCCCCCCACCCACCGACAGGCCCCGGTGTGTGATGTTCCCCTCCCTGTGTCTATGTGTTCTTATTGTTCAACTCTCACTTATGAGTGAGAACCTGCGCTGCTTGGTTTTCGGTTCCTGTGTTAGTTTGCTGAGAATGATGGTTTCCAGCTTCATCCATGTCCCTGAAAAGGTCATGAACTCATTCTTTTTTTATGGCTGCATGGTATTCCATGTTGTATATGTGCCACATTTTCTTTATCCACTCTATCATTGATGGACATTTGGGTTGGTTCCAAGTCTTTGTTATTGTGAATAGTGCTGCAATAAACTTATGTGTGCAGGTGTCTTTATAGTAGAATGACTTATAATCCTTTTAATACAAAATTCTAACTTTAGGAAATCTATGCTGTCAAAATAAAAGCAAGAATGCATAAATAATGAAAATAATGTGCACTTTTTTTCCATTTTTTGTCCAAAATGGCAGAACAAAAACATCTGAAACTATTTACAGATATCAGTATAGCGCTTTATGTTATTATGAACACAAAGAAATATATAAATGACAATGTACCAACTTTTTAAAATTAATTATTTATGAGTATGTGTGTGGTTCAGGAATAAAAGTAAATGTCAGAAAAATTGCTAATACATTCTTTACATATCTGTATTTTACTTATTTTAGCAACTTTAAAATTTTTATACAAGTGAATAAAGTAATTTTTAAAACTTTAAATACATATTAAAATAATAACATTAAATTACGGTGAATATTGATGTTGTTTTGTAGATACCAAATCATTGTGGATAACATGAACATAATTCTGATTCATGTTTCCATAGGTTGTCTACAACTGGCATGCCTGTACTACTATGTGTGTTTGTGATGACTTAATTCTCCCAATGATTTTCTGTATTTTAACTATTGAGATACCTTTAATTTCAGCATATAGTGACATCACTATCATTTAAGTGTTAGAGGCTGACTTGTCTATTAAAACGATTCTTGTTGTTATTTGCTTGCAGTAACGAGAAGTTATACTTGGCATCAATGTAGTTATATAGAAAAATGAATACACAGGTACTAAAAGATAGGAGAAAACCTAGGGATAAGATAGTCTTCTAAAACATTTGTAGAATGTTGATATTATTATTACATATTTCACTATAGAGTAAAAAAAGTACACAAGTATCAAAAAACAATCTCGTAGAATGTCTCAGACCTCTACAATTCATTCATTTTCTGTGTTCTGTTTACCATTTGTGATTTCGGAAACATCTTTTCCAGTGGTGCGATCTTGGCTCACTGCAAGCTCCACCTCCTAGAAACATCTTTTACAGAAAATTATTTATGCAGACCAAGCTTCTTGCTTTGTGTAAACAGGTTCAATTATGCAAAAAAGTGTATCTATCTTACTAAGAATTTTTATAAAATTATACGTGAAACTTTTTGTTGTGTTGTTTTTAAATTTCCTCAAAAGTTAAAGACACTTTTAACTTTGCCTCTTGTCCAAACTCTCCTTTTTAGCACCTTGGGTTATTAAAATGACCTTAAACATTTTTTTAGGACTAAATTCAATCTATTTTTAATGATTCTGTCTTCACTCCTAATACACTGTTAGAGCTCACTGGATAGCAAGAGAGACATGGTTAGTATTTGAAATTCATCTAATCAGCTCTCTTTAATGTGTTAAATCCACTAGTATTGAGGGGCATAAGAGGGAAAGTGAAAAGGATAAAGGTTCCTTTACTTGTATGGCAAATAGTTAATCCTTTTTAAGGCTGTTGCTGCTTTGTGACAAGGGCTGGCTTTCAAAAATCTGTAAGGGCTGGATTCTGAATTTGTTTTCACTTTCAAATGTATTTGTGAGTACTTTGGAAGACCCTATGTGGGACTCCACTTTGCACAGTTTTTGATGTAGAAGAACTTGCTTCGACTCATCTTCTCTATGCCTACCTCAGTTCTGTACAGATCGAAATTCCTCTTCAAAATGTGACTACCTTTCTTCTAGCCTTCCTTTCTACTGATGGAGGAGTGTTTATGATGATGATGGTAAAACTAGCATGAGCACCTTTCAAACGGGACCTCTATGAAAGTGGCTGAGCCCAATGGTTAGAGAATTTCCAAATGTTGATTTTGGCTATTAAGAACTTTTCTCTCAACATAGGGCTTCAGTCACAACCCTGTTATAATGGATAAAAAATCCTGGTTATAAATCAGAATTGGTATTAACATTACCAAATTCTTCTGACAGTTTACAGTAAGTTTTCTCAATTTAATTGGTTTTAAGATCACATATTGTCTAATTCTCTCCTACTGTCCTACTCTCCATGGAACATAAAGTGAATACAACTAATATTTCTTAGTGAATACACTTCTAATCATGTTCCACACTCAGCCATTTGATTTGTGCAGTATTAAATGCATTTTAAAATGATAATTTGCTTTCTAACTTTTTCTGTGTTTTTGAATGATATTTATCTCTCTCACATCTTTTAACATACAGGTGGTGGTATTTAATTATTAATCAAAATTTATCTGTCTCTTCCACACTACCATGTACTGGCTTAGGGAATAGAAAATCAACAATGAGCAAGATAGACACAGTCCCTGTCTCATGGTATTATTTTTCTACAATTCTAGAGACTATTATATTAATTTGGTATTAGCATTGTTTCAGAGAGTGCTCGTATCAGGTAGCTAAATGAAAATATAAGAGTATTAAAATGAGAAGTTTATAGCTAGCACAATTTTTAATGTCCAAGGATAAATAAAAATATAACTTTATGTATTGTATCTCTTATGGCATTACTATTAAAAATGGCTTATGCCATTTTAATTTTAGAAAATAGAAACGTTTGGACTGTCATTTATAGATAGCACTCTCTGTTCTATCATTTATCTGTACCAGATCAAACGTTTACCTTCCTTGTGCTTTGTTAACATAAAGTGATGAAGAATACTTCTGATGAATATAGGCTTGCAGAAATGTTAAATCATTGTCATAATGTTGTACTGTAAATACAATTCCAACAGGGCAAAAAAAAAAAACAAAAAAAAACCTGTATTCCACCCTTAATTAACAGAAAGGCACACAGTGGCAAGAGCAAGTGCATAAGGCTGGTAATATGAGCAACTGTGGAACGCTAACAAATATGTTGGTAGTCTGAACACAATACAATGAAGAATATCTGGAACAGAGTCAGCTAAATTAAAATATTTGTTCATTTATATCCCACATAGAACTGAGTACTGCTTAAGATTTTTGAAATCATACAAAAATAGGAACTAATGTATGTCACAAACTTCAAAGAGATGCTCTACACCAATGCACACATTCACAGAGTCCCATAAATGTATTACATTGTAGAGAGTTATTATCAGTTCCTAATATTTTTGTTTTTATTCATTATATGGACCATACGAGCTAAATATTTATTTGTTTCAATTATTTAGAATATCAGTTGGATATAGTGATACAAATAGTTACCTAATATTAAGCAATAAATTACTTTAAAACTTTTTGAGAAGTGTTTTTCAATATGCATAAAAATGCTTTCATAATTACAGAATAATCATATGAAAGTTAGAAACCATAATTTCTAGCACATTGTGAAATTTTCCCAAGTCAAAGAGTACTTTTTATGCTAATATTCTTAATGATTGTGTCTAGTTAAACAATATTATATTTATACCCTAACCTGCAGTCCTGAGGTTATAAAAAAAAATCAAATCCATGTGCTTAATTTTTGGTTATAACAACCTTAATAAATATTGCAAATAAACTAAGCAAACAAAAAATATCCTTTCATAGTTAGAATGGAACAAATCTTTACCATTAAACAACTGGTCATGAGAGGTATTCAGAAGGGGAAGGCAGCCCACCACAGTGAATGTAGCAAAATGTAGGGAGTACCGTTTTTTTTTGTTTGAAGGGTGTGTTACCTTTTAACATTTTTGTTGATTCCTTAGTAATATCATAGATTTAAGAGGCCTTTGAAAAGTAACGCATACAGTGAACCATACATCCATAAATTTCGATTACAATTACCATTATTTCTGCTAGTGCATAAATTATAAATGAGTAGAAATAATTTTCAAATATTTTACCCTCTCTAAGCATTAACGTTCCCTCACTAAGACTCCTTCATACAGATTTCTATGGCGTAGTCATAATGTCTTAAAATAATTTCTTTATAAAACAAGTGTGTATATTATATATGTTACTCACTACTTGAGGCAGTGCTAATTTACCAGTAATCATGTAAAGAAAAACGTTTACTCACATGAAACATAAATTATATTAAATTAGATAGGAAACTAATACAACACAAAATCAGCAAAATATGTAAGTTTTCAAAAGAGTAATAAATACAAAGAAATTAAACAAGGAAAGGAGAGCAAGAATAATCAAGCAAAGGAGAAAAATAGGATACCTAGAGAAAGATATATTAAAGAAATGACATTTCAGTGGCAACATAAAGTAAGTATGTGACCAGGCCATAATAATACCAGGAGAAATAAAATCGCGGTGAAGGAAAACAGCAAGTATAAAGCTCTGAGGTAGCAGCTTGCCTGGTATGTTTATAAACCAGCATGTAGGCCACTATGGCTTCAACAGAAAAAGGAGAGATAATAATAGAAGATGAGGTCAAAGAGGTTACAGAAGACTAGAAAATATACTTGCTTATGGATCATTTTTAGGATACTGGCTTTTGCTCTTAGAGACATGGAAGCTGCTAGGTTTTGAAACAAGAAATCTCAAGATCTGACATATTTTAGCAGACTCACTTTGGTGGCTGTATTATGAAGAGACTAAGGATGATGAATAAAGGAAGGAGTAGAGGTACTATTTTGAAGTGTATTCGAGTAACACAGGAGAAAGATTTTGATAGGTTGGACTACAGTGGTTGCAGAGTATCAACCAAGAGAATGTTTAAAATGCTGAAGTAGAGAAAATACTTTCAGCAACAGTTTTGAGGCGCTGTCTCAAATACTGTTGACAAGTCATCACTGTCATTTATTTGTCATCAATCCATCTATTCATCATTTATTACCTTGCCAAGAGCAAAAACTCATGCAGAGTAAATGTTTCCAGAAACCAAACTAGTAGTTTAAAAATCATGTGATTAGTCACTGCTTTTAATACATTGTGTTTCATCAGGAATTTTAAGAATTAGGATTTTCATTAAAATTATCACAAAGTAATTTCTGAAGCTATAATTTTATAGCTGATTTTGTATCAAAATAGCTCAGAAATGTGATTTGTATCATCGAAATTAGCTCATGCAGTTTAGTCTTTCAAAAATGAATTTTCAACCTGATTTTTCATCAAAAATGATCAGAACCTTAATTTTTAATTTAAATGATCTCAAATGTAGTGTTTCTTATAGGTGAAATTTATAGAAGATTTTTATTCAAGAATAGCTCAGACACTAACAACCCATGAAAGACTTGGCTGATTCCATCTTTTTGGTTTCTACCTTTGTGCTCAGATAGGTATAATTTGCATTTTCATGGATTAACATGTATGGAGTCATTCAAAATACATATTTGTGGTTTTCCCACAGAGGTACTTAAGTTCACTGGTATACTATCATAATATAGTATTGCAGAATGAAGAGACTAATAACAATTATGGGTAATTCAGTGCACTTATTGATGGTATTATAATTTTCTCCTCAAGAAATATATATGGAGTAGATAAGGAGTACAGCAACCTATAAATGAGGAGAGGTCAGCTAATGAAACCAGCAAGACCTGGCTCAGTGGAAAATTTTTGGAATTATGTGGACCAGAGAAATGAGAAATATCCTTCAAATTAGAAAAATAAATTATTTTTTACTGATATTTCACTAAAAAGGAAGCCTAGAAACTCGTGATATTCATTTTGATAAAACCTCATTCTTTCCCATGAGTTAGGCTGCTCCATTCATTAATTCACGAAAATTTAAAATTGAAAGATTGATGAAGCAAAAATAAGCATTAAAGGACTTACAATGGTCTATGGCCTTGGCTATAAACTAACCCTCAGATGATTTTACATTGCATATAGAATCAAGTCATTAGCAAAACTAGAATGCCACTTGATATGGTTTGACTCTGTTGCCCCCCCAAATCTCATCTTAAATTGTACCCCCATAATTCCCACATGTTGTGGGAGGGACTCTGTGGGAGATAATTGAATCAAGGAGGCTGTTAGCTCCATACTGTTCTCATGGTAGTGAATAAGTCTCACGAGATCTGATGGTTTTACCAGGGTGTCCCACTTTTGTGTCTTCCTCATTCTCTCTTTGCCTGCTGCCATTCCACGTAAGATATGCCTTGCTCTTCCTTGCCTTCTGCCATGATTATGAGGCCTCCCCAACCATGTGGAACTGTAAGTCCAATTAAACCTCTTTCTTTTGTAAATTGCCTAGTCTTGAGTATGTCATTATCTGCATTGTGAAAACAGACTAATACAGGAAATTGGTACCAGTAGAGTGGGGCACTGCTGAAAAGATAACCAAAAATGTGGAAGCAACTTTGGAACTGGGTAAGAGGCAGAAGATGGAACAGTTCGGAGGGCTCAGAAGAAGACAGGGAAATATGGGAAAGTTTGGAACTTCCTAGAGACTTGTTCAGTGGCTTTGACCAAAAGCCTGATAGTAATATGAATAAAGTCCAGGCAGAGGTAGTCTCAAATGGAGATGAGGAACTTGTTGGGAACTGGAGCAAAGGTGACTCTTGTTATGTTTTAGCAAAGAGATTGGCAGCATTTTGCCCCTGCCCTAGAGATTTGTGGAACTTTGAATTTGAGGAAGATGGTTTAGGGTATCTGGCAGAAGAAATTTCTTAGCAGCAAAGCATTCAAGAATTGACTTGGGTGCTGTTAAAGGCATTTAGTTTTATAAGGGAAGCAGAGCATAAAGGTTCAGAAAATTTGCAGACTGTCAATGTGATAGAAAAGAAAAACCCGTTTTCTGAGGAGAAATTCAAGCTGGCTGCAGAAATTTGCATAAGTAGTGAGGAACTGAATGTTAATCCCCAAAACAATGGGGAAAGTGTCTCCAGTGCCCATCAGAGGTCTTCATGGCAGCCCCTCCTATTGTAGGCTGGGAGGCCCAGGAGAAAACGGTTTTGTGGCCCAGGCTCAGGGTCCCTGTGCTGTGTGCAGTCTAGGGGACTTGGTGCCCTGTGTCATAGCTACTCCAGCTGTGACTAAAAGGGGCCAAGGTAGAGCTTGGGCTGTTGCTTCAGAGGATGGAAGCCCCAAGCCTTGGCAGTTTCCACCTGGTGTTGAGCCTGGTGGTGCATAGAAGTCAAGAACTGAGGTTTGGGAACCTCCACCTAGATTTCAAAAGATGTATGGAAATGCCTGGATGCCCAGGCAAAAGTTTGCTCTAGGGAGATCCCCCTCATGGAGAACCTCTGCTAGGGCAGTGTGGAAGGAAAATGTGGGGCCGGAGCCCTCACACAGAGTCTCTACTGGGGCACCGCCTATTGGAGCTATGGGAAGAGGGCCACCATCCTCCAGACCCCAGAATGGTAGATCCACCAACAGCTTGCACCGTGCACCTGGTAAAGCCACAGACACTTAATGCCAGCCTGTGAAAGCAGCCAGAAGGGAGGCTGTACCCTGCAAAGCCACAGGGTTTAGCTGCCCAAAACCATGGGAACCCACTTCTTGCATCAGCATGACCTAAATGTGAGACATGGAGTCAAAAGAGATCATTTTGGAGCTTTAAGATTTGACTGCCCTGCTGGATTTTGGACTTGCGTGGCCCTGTAGCCCCTTTATTTTGGCCAATTTCTCCCATTAGGAAGGGTTGTATTTACCCAATGTCTGTACCCCCATTGTATCTAGAAAATAACTAGCTTGATTTTGATTTTACAGGCTCATAGGCAGAAGGGACTTGCCTTGTCTCAAATAAGACTTTGAACTGTGGACCTCTGAGTTAATGCCGAGATGATTTAAGACTTTGGGGCACTGTTGGGAAGGCATGATTAGTTTTGAAATGTGATAACATGAGATTTGGCAGAGGCCAGAGGTGTAATGATATGATGTGTCTCTATGTCCCCACTCAAATACCATGTGGAATTGTACTCCCATCATTCCCACCTGTTGTGGGAGAGAACTGGTGGGAGATCACTTAATCATGGGGGAGTTTTCCCTCATAGTGTTCTTGTGGTAGTGAATAAGTCTCATGAGAACTGATGGTTTTATCAGGGGTTTCCACTTTTGTATCTTCCTCATTCTGTTTTTGCCTGCTGCCATTCCAAGTAAGATGTGACTTGTGGCCAGGTGCGGTGGCTCACACCTGTAATCCTAGCACTTTAGGAGGCCGAGGCCAACATGGTGAAACCCTGTCGCTACTAAAAATACAAAAAAATTAGCTGGGCATAATGGCACACACCTGTAGTCCCAGCTACTCAGGAGGCTGAGGCAGGAGAATCACTTGAACGCAGGAGGTGGAGGTTGCAGTGAACTGAGATCTCACCACTGCACTCCAGCCTGGGTGACAGAGTGAGACTCCATCTCAAAAAAAATAAAAAAATAAAAAATAAAAAAGATGTGACTTGCTCCTCCTTGCATTCTGTAAGTCCAGTTAAACCTCTTTCTTTTGTAAATTGCCCAGTCTCGGGTATGTCTTTATCAGCAGCATGAAATGGACGATTACACCACCACTTGGAAGAGACTTTTGTGGTTCTGTAATTAAATGCTGCCTTGCGGATTACTTAAAAGACAATCGCTATTGATTACTGAATTTTGCTTGAAAGTGTGTCACCATGGAAAGACATCAATTAATCTTGAGAATGAAAATAGCTATTATATCTTGAGTATGCAGATACAATTTTGGATAAAAGGAGAAGCTTAAGAGAGATCATCTATAAAATGGAACAGGTGTGTTATATTACATGCATCAGAGGGCAGCTTAGGGGAAGGTACAGGTAACAGTACATTGCTTCATTCCCCACAATGCCAAACATGAAGCATTCCAGTTCTCCCTTGCTTTGTTTCCCAGAATTCTTTCCTAGCCATGACAGAACACACTGCTGAATCACCATCAAGAGTTCCTGGATTGAATGTGACATTGTTTGGAGACAGCTGTCATATGCCCTAAAGGAATAAGGTAATAGAACATCTGCACAATGGGCAAAGCTGAGTAATATTTAGATAATGATTTTAAAAAGTGCTTAGTGACACTCCTTCGAGGGTGTTTTTTGATATTTTCTGAGTCTTGAGCCTTTGTCCTGGCCTTGCACTAGAGTGAAGAAAATGGGCCCAACATAATTGGAGAAAATAGTCATCTACGGACTACTCTGAAAGTCTTTATGATAATTTAAAGAAATAATTGAAGTGAATCATACAGAGGCTCACTCAAAGACCCACTGGCTACCTTAAAAGAGGATTTGAATTATGAAGTACATACCTTAATCAGATACCTAGAATTGCCCATGTTGGTTAATGAAACAAGGGAATCTGTGGGTTTCCTGGCTATGTACAGATGTACTAAACAACAACATACTTCCTTCACATACAATACAACCACAATTGTAGGAATAAAGTGTACCCAGTGGCAACAGAAAAGTTACTACCTGACTTGAACCAACACTTCACCAAAAAATATACACAGATGACAAATAAGCACATCAAACTATATTCAACACAATAAATCCCTCAAGGAAATGCAGAGAAAAATCAAGGGGAGTGATATGGTTTAGCTCTGTGTCCTCACTCAAATCTCAACTCAAATTGTAATCCCCATGTGTCGAGGGAGAGACTTAGTGGGAGGTGATTTGATCATGGGGGTGGTTTCCTCCATGCTATTTCCATGATAGTGAGGAAGTTCTCACGAGATCTGATGGTTTAAAAGTGATAGTTTCTCCTGTGCTCTCTCTCCTGCCACTATATAAGACATGCCTTTCTTCCCCTTCACCTTCCACCATGATTGTAGGTTTCCTGAGGCCCCTTCAGCAATGCATACTGTGAGTCAATTAAACCTTTTTTATTTATAAATTACTCAGTCTCAGGTTATCTTTATATCAGTGTGAAAACAGACTAATACAGAGAATTGGGACTGGAGGTGGGGCACTGCTATAAAGATAAACTGAAAATGTGGAAGTAACTTTGGAATTGGGTAACAAGAAGAGGTTGGAACAGTTTGGAGGGCTTAGAAGAAGATCGGAAGATTTGGAAAAGTTTGAAACTTCCTAGAGACTTGTTGAATTGTTTTGACCAAAATACTCATAGCTATATGGACAATGAAGTTCAGGCTGAGGTGATCTCAAATAAAGATAAGAAACTTATTGGGAACTAGAGAAAAGGTTACTCATGCTATGCTTTAGCAAAAAGTCTATTGGCATTTTACCCCTGTCCTAGAGATCTGGGGAAATTTGACCTTGAGAGAGATAATTTAGGGTATCTGATGGAAGAAATTTCTAAGCAGCAAAGCATTCAAGAGGAAACTTGTTTTTTTCTGAAAACATGTGGTTATATGGGTTCACAAAGAGATTTTTCTGAAACTGGATCTTTTGTTTAAAAGGGAAGTAGAGCATAAAACTTTGGATAATTTTCAGCCTGACCATGAGGTAGAAAAGAAAAACCAATTTTCTGGGGAGAAATACAGGCCAGCTGCAGAAATTTGTATAAGATGAGGAGTGGAATGTCAATAGCCAAGAAAATGGGAAAAATGTCTCTGGGGCATGTCGGAGATCTTTGTGGCAGCCCCTCTTATCACAGGTCTGGAAGCCTAGGAGGGAAAAATGGTTTCATGGGCCAGACCCAGGGCCCCCCCTACTCTGTGCAGCCTTGGGACTTGGTGCCCTGCTTCCCAGATGCTCCAGCTCCAGCCATTGTTAAAAGGGGCCAAGGTACTGCTTGGGCCATTGCTTCAGAGGGTGCAAGCCCCAAGTCTTGGTGATTTCCACCTAGTGTTGAGCCTGTGGATGCATACAGGTCAAGAGTTGAGTCTTGTCAGCCTCCGCCTAGATTTCAGAGGATGTATGGAAACACTTGAATGTCCAGACAGAAGTCTGCTGCAGGGGCACAGCCCTCATGGAGAACCTCTGCTAGGGTAGCACAGAAGTGACATGTGGTGTTGGAGACCCCTACACAGAGTACCCACTGGAGCACTGCCTAATGGAGCTGTGAGAAGAGGGCCACTATTCTTCAGACCCCAGAGTTGTAGATCCACCAACAGATTGCACAATGCACCTAGAAAAGTCAGACACTCAACACCAGCCCATGAAAATAGGCATAGGGGCTATACCTAGCAGAGCTACAGGGGTGGAGCTGCCCAAGGCCTTGGGAGCCCACCCCTTGCACTAGTGTGCCCTGCATGTGAGACATGGAGTCAAATGAGATCATTTTGGAGATTTAAGATTGAATGACTGCCCCACTGGGTTTTGGACTTCCGTGGGGTCTGTGGCCCCTTTCTTTTGGCTAATTTCTCTCATTTGGAATAGGAACATTTACCTAAAGTCTGTGTCACTATTGTATAATGTAAGTAACTAAATTTTTTTTTTTTTTTACATGCTCTTAGGCAGAAGAGACTTTCCTTTTCTCAGATGAGGCTTTGGACTTGGACCTTTGGTTAGTGCTGAAATGAGTTAAGATTTTGAAGGACTGTTGGGAAGGCATGATTGGTTTTGAAATGTGAAAAGTACATTATGTTTGGGAGAGACCATGGGTAGAATGATATGGCTTGGCTCTGTGTCCCCAACCAAATCTTATCTCAAAGTGTAATCCCCATGTGTTGAGGCAGGGACCAGGTAGGAGGTGATTGGATTATGAGGGTGGTTTCCCCCTGCTGTTCTTGTGATAGTGCAGGAGTTCTCATGAGATCTGATGGTTTAAAAGTGGTAGTTTCTCCTGTGCTTTCTCCTTTTCTCCTGCTGCCATGTGAGATGTGCATTGCTTCCCCTTTGCCTTCAGCCACGATTATAAGTTTCCTGAGGTTTCTCCAGTCTTGTGTAACTGTGAGTCAATCAAATCTCTTTTTATTTATAAATTACCCAGTCTCAGGTAGTATCTTTATAGCAGTGTCAAAATGAACTAATACAGGGAGATATTACTACACAACTATCAGAAGAACTAAAATACAAAATTCTAACAATTTAAAGTGCTGACAAGGATACTGACTAACAGAACCCTCGTGCATTGTCAGTGGGAATTAAAAATGGCACAGCCACTTGGGAAAACAGATTGGATCTTTTGTGTAATGTTATCATTATGAGTTCAATATGATCCAGCAACCCTATATCTTACGGTTAGGGTTAGACATAGAGTTGCTGGATCATATTTTACACATTATGTTAACTTTACACAAAAATATAAATATTTATCTTATAGAAATGAAAATATTTGTGTACACAAAATCCTGTACACAAATGTTTATAGCAGCTCTAATCATAATTACCAAAAATCATACATGATACAGATGACACTCGAGGGTGAGTGGATAAACAAACTGTAGAATATCCATACATGAAATTCTAATCAAAAGAGAAAGAAATAAACTAATTTGGAGCCAGTCTCAAAAGGTTAATACCATATCATTCCATTAACGTGGTATGCTGGAAAAGACAAATCTATCGTATCAGTTGCCAGGGAATGAAGTGAGAGTAAGATATGATTAAAAGGGGTAGCAGGAGGTAGTTTTCTGGGGGAGATACAACTGTTCTGTATCATGATGGTGGTGGTGTTTATACAAATCTGTACTTGGATCAAAACATACAGATCTGTACAACAAAAAGTGTCAATATTACTTTATATGTTTGCTTTAAAACAACATACTTTCTGTAGTCTTCTGAGCATTATTATTCTTATTATTTTATATAAAATATTACAGAAAATGTTCTAAAGCAAATTATGAAAAAAATCTGAGAAGTCTTTTGCAAGGAGATATTTTCTAAATTCAGAAGGTAACCTAGTGGTCAGGAAGATCACAAAACAGAAAGCCTCAGAGCCTCTTCCATCCATGGAGACTCTTAATCAACAACAGTACATGGATCAATTTACTTTTTGAGAAATCTACAAACAAATTAAGAGGCTTCTCTACCCGAGGTGTGTTTGGAACAAGTCACATCAAAGGTGGTAGGCAAATTCAGGGGACTCACTCACGATAGCCCATTCCCTCTTTCATATCACAGTATAATTTGTAAGTGGAAAAAAAACCCCTTTCTCCCAGCTACACAATGGGGAGAGAAAGAAAAAACTAGACTATATGTCCAACATTCTGACTTTTCTAGGGGGATACTTGAAAAGGTAGTTTCTACCTTGCTTTCATTTCAGCACTGACAGCAAAGGATATATGTTTAAGGCCCACTGAGAGCAAAAGCAATGAGTGGTTTAGATTAGCATTTACTCACTAGCCATATTCCTTCCCCCCAGCTCACTACAGAAGTAGGAGAAGAAAACTCCCAACTCCTGTATTTTTTTTTCCTGGTGAAAGAAAGAGTTGAAGCATAATTCTAACATTCTGGCTTTTCAAGATGGTTCCCGAGGGACCGTTTTCTATCTCACTTGTCTTGGAGTACTAAGTCCCAGCATACTCTAGTTGCCTGAGGGTCACTGAAAACAAGAGAGAGGTAAGCAGCTTGCTGCTGCTCCAGAGGACCTGTGTTATAGCAGACAGAGGCTGACACATCTCAGAAGACTCCTTTTTGAAGGAAAGAAGAAAGAGAAGAATTGAGTATGTGTCCAATATTATAAGTTGTTAGAGGACTGCTTGACGGACTAGTTTTTGCCTTGTCCAACTTAGAATGTTGTTGGAGTCTGGCACACTCCACAAGCCTGGAACTCTCTGAGACCAAAGGGGAACTGAGCATCTTCCAGCAGATTCAGAGAATCTGCAGTACTACAGACAGACACCAGAGAAAGCAAAAAAATTATCAGCTCCTGAGAAAAAGAAACTGGCAAAACCCTCTACTTGGAATTTACAAGCACAAGTTAAGAAAAAATACATTCATAGAAAAAATTTGAGAAGCTCTCAGAATCTTGAGCCAGGCTAATAGGTGAAGGTGTTTCAGTTTTGAAGTTGGTTTGTAGCACTGGGAGAAGTGTTTTTTGTTTGTTTGTTTGTTTTTTGTTTTTTCTTAAATGTGTAGTGTCCAACACAAAACACAAAAAGAAATAAGGAAAAGTTACTCACATAGAGGAAGATAATAAACCTCTAGAAACTGAGCCTCAAGAAACAAGAAGTTCAAAGTTACCGCCAAAAGATGCTCAACAGGTTCAGAAAAACAATACATGAACAAAATTAAAATATCAACAAAGAGACAGAAAATATTAAAAAATAACTAAACAACAATTTTGTAACTGAAAACTGTAGTTATACTGTTATTACTAAATTTAAAATTTAACTAGAAATTTTAACTAGAAATTTTCAATTTCTTCTGCACGTTTCAAGAGGCAGAAGAAAAATCACAGATCATTTCAAATTATCTAGTCTAAACAACCAAAAGAAGAAACAATGGAAAAGAGTAAAGAAATCCTAAAGGACTTATGGAACACCATAAATCAAAATAATTATACACAGTATAGTAATTCCAGAAAAATAAGAGAGATAAAAATGAGTGGATAGCTTTTTTGAAGTAATACTGGCCAAAAACTTTTCGAATTTGGGTAAGGAAATGGGTATCCAGATTGAACAAGGCTAATGGACAACTAGTAGTATGTACCTAAAGAAGTCTACATCAAAACACATTACAAGTAAACTGTCAAAAGTAGAAAGCAAAAGGAGAATTTTGAAAGCAGCAACAGTAACTTTTCATATAAAAGGGATCTCCCATAATATTACCAGTAGATTTGTCTGCAGAAACCTTGAAGGCTAGAAGGGAATGAGTGACACGTTCAAAGTACTAGCAGAAAAAAAAATAACTCAAAACTGTCAATTCCAAATTCTTTATCTGACAAAACTGTCTTTCAAAAATGAAGAAGAAATAGAGCTTTTCCAGATTAACAAAAGCTGAGAGAGTTCATCATCACTTGTTCTGCCTTGTAAGAAATGCGAAAGGGAGTCCTTGAAGTTAAAACTAAAGATGCACTAGACAGCAAGACAAAATCATACAAAAATAAAGCTCATTGGTAAATATAAATATATGGACAAATACTGAATACTGTAATACTGTAACAGTGGTGCATTAATCAACTTTAATTCTAGTATAAAAGTTAAATATAAAATTATTTAAAATAACCATACCTATAAAAATATTAATAGATATATTATTATAAAGATATGACTTATGACATCAATAACATTAAGTATGTGAGAAAGAGAAGCAACACAGTAGAGGTTTTGAATGTGTCATGGTTAATATTCAGTGTTAACTTGACTGGATTGAAGGATGCAAAGTACTGTTTCTGGATGAGTCTGAGAGGGTGTTAGTTTCCTCTGCCAGAGGAGATTAACATTTGAGTCAGCGGACTGGGAGAGGAAGACTCACCCTCAATGTGGGAGGGGGACACCATCCAGTCAGCTGACAGCATGGCTAGAAAAAGCAGGTGGTAGAAGGTGGAATAAGCTGGCTTGCTGAGTCTTTGGGCTTTCAACTTTTCAGCAGTGCTGGATACTTCCTGCTATTTAACATCAGACTCCAGGTTCTTCAGTCTTTGAACTCTGGGACTTAAACCAGTGGTTTGCCGCGGATGGGGGCAGGGCGGGGCAGGTCTTGGGCCTTCAGTCACAGACTGAGGGTTACACTGTCGCATTCCCTACTTTTGAGGCTTTGGGATTTCAACTGAGCCTCTACTGGCTTCCTTGCTCCTTAGCTTTCAGATGGCCTATCATGGAACTTCACCTTGTGATTGTGTGAGTCAATTCTCCTTAATAAAGTCCCCTTCGTATATATTAATACATATATCCTATTAGTTCTGTTCCTCTGGAGGACTCTTAATACAGTGTGTGACTGAAGTTCAGTTATTATCAGTGTCAAATAGTTTGTTATATTGTCATAAATTATGTTTCATGAAAACTTCATGATACCAGAAAGAAAATTCCTATAGAAGATACACAAAAGAATATGAAAAAAGAATCAAAGCATACTGTCACAAAATATCAATTAAACACAAATGAAGCTAGTGAGAGAGGAAAAGAAAGGGGAAAAAAATCCCTACAAGGTAGACAGGAAATGGTGATCAAAATGACAATAATAACACCTTCTTTAAAAATAATTACTTCAAGCGTAAATAGATTGACTTCTCAAACAAAAGACATAGAGTGGCTGAATGAATAAAAAGAAATAAGACCTAACTGTATGAGATACATAAGATTCATGTAAGATTTAAGGACATACAGAGACTGAAAGTGATAGGAGGGAAAATAATACTTCATGCAAATAGTAAACAAACAGAGCAGGTGTGGCTGTACTTATATGAGGCAAAATAGACATTAAGTCAGAACTGCCATGAGAGACAATGGAAGGATGAAAGGTATTATAGCAAAAATATCAATTCACAAAAAAGGCATAACAATGATTACGTGTGTGTGTGTGTGTGTGTGTGTGTGTGTATACCCAGCTTTAATTAAGGTACCCACACACATAAAGAAAATATTGACAGAACTGAGGGGAGAAATTGACAGCAACACAAAAATAGGAGATTTCAATGCCTCACTTTCAAAAACAGATATAACATTCAGATAAAGGATTAATAATGGGACAAATGACTTGAACAACACTGTAGGCAAAATGGACCTTAGAGACATATACAGAATATTTTATCAATATAAGGAGACCATACAGTCTTCTCAAACACACATAGAGCTTTTTCCAGGATATATCATGTTAGGTCACTAAACCAGTCCTATTGAATTTAATAAGACCTAACTGAATCCTATTTGGTATTATTTCAATCACACCAAATATCTTCTATCTGACAACAATGGAATGAAAGTAAATCAATCAATAACAGAAGAAAAACAAGAAAACTTGCAAATATGTGAAAATTAAACAAGACACTCTTTAACAATCAATGAGTCAAAGAATAAATCCATTATTTGAATGCTTTCCTTTTCAGAATGGAAATTAGAAAAATCCCGAAAAAAAATGAAAAGAAAACATAAAAATCAAAATATATGGAATTCAGCAAAGACAGTGTTAAGTGAGAACTTTATTACAGTAAATGCCTACATTAAAATAAAAGAAACATTTTAAACAATGTAAATTTATATCTCAACTAGAAAAACAGAAACAAACTGTGTGGAAAAACAGTAGAAAAATCAACTAGAGGTTTCTTTTTCTTTCTAAAGATGTACAAAATTGGCAAACCTTGAGGTAGAAAAGATAAAAGAGAGAAGGTTCAAATAAATAAAATCAGAAATGAAAAAGGAGCCATTATAACTGATGCCACAGAAATATAAAGGATTGTTAAGAGTCTACCAGAAAGAATTATACACTAACAAACTGAGTAACCTAAAAAATGGATAAATTGTTGGAAATATACAGCCAACCAAAACTGAATTATGAAGAAATATGAAATCTGAACAAACCTATAGCTGTTTTGGAGATTGGATCAGCAGTCAAATTCCTTTCAGTAAAGAAAAACTCCAGCCAAGATGGCTTCCCTGAAGATTTCTACCAAACATTTAAAAAATAATTAATGGAGCCAACATTACTGTGATATCTAAGCAAAATAAAGACACTGTAACAAAAGAAATGTACAGGCTGTTATCCCTGATAATTATAGTTACAAAAATTCTCAACAAAATACTAGAAAACTGAATTCAATCGAACATTAAAAGAATTATAGACTATGACCAATTAGAATTAATTACTTAGACACAAAGATGATTGAACATATAAAAATCAATCAAGGTAATATACTACATTAACAGAACAAAGGATAAAAATCAAGTGATCATCTCAATAGGTGCAGAAAAATCATTTTACAAATTCAACACCCTTTTTGGATTTAAAAAACTTAAACCTGGAATAAAAAAAGAATTATTTAAGATAGTAAAGGCCATGTAGGAATTGCCCACACTAATATTACTATAAATGATGAAAAACTGAATATTTTTTTCAGCATAAACAGCAAAGTAAGAATACCTCATTCTTGCCAGTTCTATTCAATGTGGTAGTTGAAGTCCTTACTAAAGTAATTATACAATAAAAACTTTAAAAAAGACAAATCAGAAAGGAAGAACTAAAAGTATCTCTGTTAGCAGATGCAAATGCGAAAGATTCATACATGCACACATACATAAACATACTGTCAGAATTAATAAATGAATTCAATGAAATTGCAGAAAACAAAACCAGCATGCAAATATTGGTTGTATTTCTAGATGCTAACAACAGAAAATCTGAAAAATATGACTTTCAAATGGGCAACATATATATGAAAAAACGCTCAGATAACCAATTATCAGGAAAATGAAAATCAAAACCACAATGAGATAGCACCTCACATCTGTTAGAAGAGCCATCAAACAACAACAAACAAACAAATAACAAATGTTTGCAAAGATATGGAGAAAGAGAAACCTTTGTGCACTGTTGGGGGGGATGTAAAATGGTGCAGCTATTTGGGCATGTTTGGCTAGACCCTTTCATGTAAGTTGTATATTTAACAGGATAATTACAGGAATATGTTCATCAACAAAACATCTCTCTATGTGAAGGTAATATTCTGCATGAATTGCTTAAATATAGCACTTTAAATCACATTCAGAATGCATTCTAATACAGAACAGAAAGAATCTTTATAACACCTTGTTGACAGTCTTGAACTTCCTCAAGAAAATATTGTTTTACAAGCTCAAATGGCCTGTATATCTTGAAATAAGGGTAAAGGTTGGTACTGGGTAGTATCTATGATTAAATTAATTCTGGTTTGGCAATGAGATGCTCTATGTTTTCTCAAAGTGTGAAAAATCCTTCCCCAAATGTCTCTATTTTCACTTGTGTTTTGATTTGTTTTTAATTGAAGTTTAATTGTACAGATTAAAATGTGTAAATCTTCAGTGAACATTTGAAAATGTATACACCTACGTAAGTAACACCCAAATAAAACATGCTCATCTGTCAATAAAGCTCTAGCTTCTAACTATATGGTTTTCATTTGCATTTCTCTAATGATGAGGATGTTGAGCACTCTAATGTTTGCAGGGCTATTTACATTTACTTTATTTAAATTGTTGATTTATCTTTTTCCCTTTTTTCTATTATGTTATTGTTAGTGCATCCCATATTTTAGATATTTATATATTAATGATACTGGTTCTTTGCTACATTTTTCCTAGTGTTGTATCCTTTGTTTTTGCTTACAATATTATTTTTTTCATGGAGTTTTTCTTTTTGTATGTTGCAAACTTATTTATATTTTCTATTATTGCATGGGGTTCAGTCATAACAATAAATGATTTCCTCACTCTTGTCTTACAGTGTTTTCTTTTAGATTTTGCATGATTTCCATTTAAATATTTGATTGATTTTCCTACAAAACATGTTAGCTATTTTGTATATTTACATTAGGATGTTATATTGAACATATATCTGTCATGAAAATTCAATTCTTACCTCTAGAGCTACAAAAGACTACTATGGCCTTGATTTTTATGATGTAAATGAGCATGCATTCCTACTTACAATTAAAGATGACTTTAGAGAACTACATGGGGCATCAGAGATTCTATATAATAAAATCCATTCAAAACAAACTGTTGTCTTAATCTATTCAGGCTTCTATTACAAAATATAATAAACTAGTTAACTTACAAACAGCAGAAATTTGTTTCTCACAATTCTGAAGGCTGAGAAGTCCAAAATCAAGTTTCCAACAGATTCAGAGTCTTGTAAGGGCTTGCTTCCTGCTTTATAGATGATGCCTTCTCACTGTGTTCCCACACAGAGAAAGAAGGGAATAAGCTCATTTGGCCTGTTTTATAAAGCCATTAATCACATTCATAATAAATCTGCCCTCCTGACCCAATCACCTCACAAAAAACCTCATATCCTAATACCATCACCTAATAGCACCCACCTACCCCACAACATAAACCTTAATGAACATTTCTAACAATATAGAAATACTATTTCAAAAATATTACATTCCATTATTGAAAACATCACAAATCTCTTTCTTTAATGAAACAAACTTTACTAGCAGTTGTGTACTTTTGATCTTCATTCTTGTTTTTCCATAAGATTGCAAGAATAAACCCACCATTTGTTTTAACTAACAAATATTGCAGTTGGCTGTATATAGCTCATAATTTTCTCTTTTCCAAAGTATATATTCTCATTAATATAGTGACTTCTCATATATGATTATTTCCAGTCACTTGCCATCGCAATTACTCTAACCTTGGACATTCCAGTTTACCAATGTGCTATTTATAATACGTTGCTGTATCTTTGCCTAATTCAGTGTAACAATTACTTTTATTAATTAACATTGTCTGAAAGTTTATTCATCTTTCTCATTCTGTGGCCTTTTTGCTGTACCTAATTTACTTTGTCTTTTCTTGATGAATTATGGCCTATTTGTGAATTCTACATTTTATGTTTTTGAAAATAATCACATAACTGTTAGTTATCTGGCAAACTCATTTAAACAGTTTCTTGATTTACATATACTAAACTATGGTCCCCTGTGATCTATGCTTCTATCTCAGGGCTTTAGCTTTTTTTTTTTTTGGAAAATTGATGGTAACTTTAATACATAAATACACTTCTTTTCTTGAATGAGAATCTGATTTTGTTTCAGATGCTTATTTCAATATCTGTCCTTGGAATAATATAGACTAATTCTACTACTTTCCCACATTATTATCTTTTAAATATTTGAAATTATCTTTCAGGGTAAAATTTGCATATGAAACAAAATTAGATAAAATATGAGGCTAAAATTTACTGAGATCAGTATCATAGTTTCTTTACTTCCCTCAGAAAATCAATGCTTATGATGATATTATATTTGGATGTCATACCATCAAATTTTGTATTCATATATTTATATTTATTTATATTGACCAAATAATTTTAACTGCATTCAAATGACTGATTAGAAGTTGAGATAAATATTTTTATGTTCATGATGTTTAAGATAAATGGAAATAAAAACACTTATTTTCTTCCTATCTTCTAAAATATTAAACTACTTTGTTCATTATTCTCTTTAATTTCTCTGATGCAGGGTCATCCTAAATTTATATATAGATAAGTGATCACTAGGACAAGAAACATAGCTCTGCTTTCACTTATAGCAATACAGACTACATCTATAAATATTAAATATTAGATGACTCTATAAATGTGGTCTGCAGAGGAATGTGTGCCATCAGGAACTTGTTTTTAAGAAAACAACCGTGCATGAGTAACTTCATTTTAACTCATCAATTTTAATTAAATTGAGTCTCCTATGTAGCCAATTTTTAAAATTGTGTGCTAAGTAAATGGCAACATATTTAGCTGGAGTTTTGATTAGAGTATTAATAAATTGATAACATTCTCTTCTATGATCAAAGCTTAAATTTTCTAATAACTGGTGCCTAAATGAATAAAGAGCCCTAATAAAGATATTAGAAAATAAGCAACACTATATTAGTTGGTACAAAATTTAAATTAATTATAATAATTGTATAAAATTGAAAAAAATAACAAATTCCCCTGTAAGGTAATTAAGAGGGAAAAACTGAAACAAACAGACTGAAAAAAAAAAAAAAAAGCCAGCACAAATGCACATGTCTTGCCTACTTTGTAAAATGAAACTGCAATGATTGGCAAGTTCCCTTGGGAAAAGGAAATTAATTCTTTCTATTATATTATATTCTAAACATAATCAGTTAACTCTAGATAATCAATTGATCAATCATTTTCATTACATCATTCTCCATTTGTGATTTTTAAGATTAGCGCCATTTATTATTCTTTCATAGCAAGAATCTACGTGTGTACATCAAAACAGTCACAATTAATAGTTACAAAAAGTATGTATAAAAATAGAAGTTAAAATAGCCTGCTTATTGGGATATACCCATTCAGTCTAGACTATTGACAACATCTAACATGTAAATGGACCCTCTGCAAAAATAGTGATTTTTTTTGCTAGTCATATGGTATAATAAAAAATTAAACATTAGAAATCTTAGAGAATCTACATTCACTGGCAATGTAATACTATTTTTAAATAAATACTTATCTAAGTCTTATTCTGAGCTGCTAAGGATATGCACGTGTGTGTGGGTATGTTAGAAAATCCACAGTAAAATATTTTCCTTAAATCTACAGTAAAACTTTGTTGTTAAATTAACTAGGATATATTTTTTTTGAAATTCATATGCTAGGCAGACATTCCAGATGAAATACAGAGAATTGTTAAAAACCCAAATTGTTAGATGATCTCTCACCTTTTTGAGGTTAGAAAGGGCACTTTCTATTTTGAATTTTATTACGTAGCATTGGGGACATGGATAAATTATTTAATTTTATTGAGTCTGAATTTTTCACTATAAAATGAAGATGTTTCAGTAATTTCTGTAATATCTTGCAATTCTAGAACTCCACACTTTTATAATATATCACTTGCATAACTTATTTTAATTCACAGTATGTAATGGAATTAATTGTTTGTAAACATGCCTATTATTATATTTTTAGGTCACAAAGATAAGGACTTGAAATTTACCTTAAGTGATTTCTTGATTTATTATGATGAATCAAAGTGCTTATTCACTGGAATAAAGGGAGACATGCAGGTTTTCTCAAACACTTTAGACAGATTAAATATATTAAATGTAAATACTTCCTTTTATTTAAAATTTTCTTTTAATCCACTTAATTTTGTGTTTATCTAGTGTCTAGTGGGAGTCAGAATAATAATAAACTACTAAAATTGAGTCAAGTAAATATCAAAAAATAATAAAAATTTAATTTCTAAAACTTTGGTACTGAACCAATTCTCATTGTTATAATATTTTCACAAGTATTTTACGGTGACAAAATACTAAACTGTAACAAAAGAAGAAATATTTTTTGTAGGTTTCAAAGTTATTTTTCTTTTTTTCTGACTGAAATTCCACTTATATCGTTTATATGATATTAAGTCTGAATGTTTTTCCCACTCCAAATGATTACTTTTATTGAAAGAGTTCAACACACCTGATTACTGAAATGCTGATGGCTAAAGGTTTTCAGAAGAGATGTCAGTAACCAACAGTGAATGCCTACATCTCTGTCTCTTGTTACCTGCAATCTATCAATGATTTATTGGGCATCTTTGAATTCAGCTTTCTCACATGTAAAACAAGGATAAATTTTGTGGCAAATAAATATAAAATACATTACAAAGATTTTTTATCAGAAGCATAATAAACATGCAATATTTCATCCTCATCATTTTCATAACTGTTATCTTTATCCTAACAACTTCAAGGATTGAGATTAGTTTTCTTCACATCCCTGAACCTACTTATTATTTTTTTAAAAAAACTATTCATTTATTTATATACTTTTGTTTTTTTGAGACAGCATCTTGCTTTGTTATCCAGGCTGGAGTGCAGTGGCACAATCATAGCTTGCTGCAGCCTCAAATCCTTGGGGTCAAGCAATCTTCCCACCTCAGCCTCCTGAGTAGCTGAACTTCAGACACATGCCACTATGCCCAACTCCTGAATCTCCCTGTAGCAATGTTTTTCCCCTATAATTATGAAAAATATCAGATATCATGTTCAAAGTTAAATAAATTTGCAGAATTATTTACTTGTAATTTTTGTGTTATTATGTATGCTAACTAAAATCGATGGTATCAGGGCTAATGACCCTGTAAATTAGAAAATATTTGTTTTTTATTGGCTCTTTTTCTTATTCAGCATGCTTGAGAATATGAAACAATTTAGTTACATAGTGACATTTTTACTAGGAAGTTAGCAATTATTATGAAATATGAAATCAAAAATATATTAAATATTCAATATCTAAGCTCTTGTCCTCTATAATTTGTCAGAGAAAAGAAGGACATTTCAGTAACTATAGAAAAAGCATTTAAATAAGATCTTACATAACATACTATATTTATACTTCATTCTCTTTTTTATTTTTTTGTAAAAAAACTTATTGATCGGCTTATATATTATTCTGTTTCACATTTCTTTTTTCTGATCCAGTTTACCTACAATATCTGTTTTAGCATAGTATACTTGACATTTGTTTATTTTTTTACTTGTCAAACGTTATAAAGAAAGCAAAAATGACTGGAAATTCCTGTTGTTTTATTAAATGTTTGTTGCAGACAGTTCTATCCATCTTAACTCTATCCACCTCTATTTTCTTCTTAAATACAACATTTTGATATAGTTTATTGTGGCAAAATGTACATCCATCATGTTAAGCCCACTCTGATTTCACACTTTATAGCAAAGGGTGGACATGAGGCATGGATTTGTCCGATGAGAACAAATGAAAAGTGATATCTGTCAGGAAAATCTTTTATTTTTTCTTAGAAAAGAAAAAGGTGTATTCATCAAGGTTCTCCAGATAAACAGAAGTAATAGGAGAGAGAGAGAGATGAATTAATTATGGAGGCCAACAAATCCCATGATCTGCTAACTGGGGAACCAGGAAAGCTGGTGGTATAATTTACTTCAAGTCTGAAGACCCAAGAAGGAGGAATGCCAGTGTCCAAGGACTGGAGGCGATGAATTACCCAGATCAAACAGAGAGAGCAAATTTGCCCTTCCTCTGCCTCACCAGATTGGATGCCAGTGAGGGGGATCATCTTTGCTCTGTCTACCAATTCAGATACTAAGCTCTTCCAGAAACACTCTCACAGACACAAGTAAAAAGTGTTGTACCAGCTATCTGAACATCCCTTAGTCCTTTCAAGTTAACATAAAATTAATCATTATTAAAGCTAAGGCACACTGGCATCATTATCTGTATTTCCCTTTTTCTCCAGCTGTGCATTCTTATATACTGACTAAAGCTGCAGAAGACATCTTGCAGTCATGGGAGAAATGCCCAGTTAATTAGACACATTGGCCCTACATATTCTAGTGGCCTCCTGATTATTGGGCAAGATAGATATATTTCTTTCTTTTCTTTTTCTTTTTTTTTCTACTTTCTTCTATGTAATTTACACAATGAGGTGTTAAGAATGTATCCCATTGTATGAAACCATTTATTGTTAAACTATCTATTCGTTAAGAATGCATCCCATTGTATGAAACAGAAAACCCTATTGACTATGTCTTAAAAAAACAAGCATTTATTTGTCTACGCATGACCAAATATTCCTGGAGTAAGGGAGTTACTTCTTTTGATTCAGGTCCTCAAATGTACTACTGGGGACTCTGTCTTATATTTGTTTTTTACACAATTTATTTATTTGCATATGTAAAACATTCACATAATTCCAAAGCCAGAATTATATAACAAGACAGAATTGAAGAAAGCTTGTTTCGAAGCCCATCCCCTCCACGCTTCTCCTCCTTTTCTTCAGATGTAATAACTTGTATGTTTTTAAACATCTTAAAAGTATAATATGGCCGAGCGTGGTGGCTCATGCCTGTAATCCCAACACTTTGGGAGGCCAAGGTGGGTGGATCGCCTGAGGTCAAGAGTTTGAGACTATCCTGGCCAACATGCTGAAACCCCGTCTCTACTAAAAAATATTAAAAAATTAGCTGGGCGTGGTGGCAGGCACCTGTAATCCCAGCTACTTGGGAGGTTGAGGCAGGAGACTTGCTTGAACCCAGGAGGCAGAGGTTGCAGTAAACTGAGATTGCACTCTTCCACTCCAGCCTGGGTGACAAGAGCAAGACTTCATCTCAAAAAAAAAAAAAATTATAATATACTTACAATGATGGAAATTACATCATAAATATACAGTTTGGTGAATTCTCATAGGTTGATCATATCTGTGTATCCACCACCACCAAGGTACAGAAATAGAATATTACCAGCACCCCAGAAACTATCTTTATGTCCTCCTTGGTTGGTACTCCCTATGATCTCCAGAGACAACCGCTCACTTAAAACACTATGGATTAGCTTTGCCAGATGTTGAACTATGTATAAGTGGGGTAATACATATGTGTTCTATTGTGCTTGGTTTCTTTCACTTGACAGTATATTTATGACATCCATCCATGTTGTGTGTAATAAAAACGTTCCTTCTTTTTTATTCCTGTTAACATAATCTATTCTATATAATATACAGTATATCATAATTTGTTTATCTCTTTTGGGAGCTGAGCAATGAGAACACATAGACACAGGGAGGGGAATGACACACACTGGGGCCTGTTGGGGTAGAGTGGGGAAAGGGTGGGAGAGCATTAGGGAAAAGAGCTAATGCATGCTCTCTTACACTTTTTTACCACATGGCCCACCTACCAACCTCAGAGGAATGACTTTCTTTCTCGTACTTTATACAACACAATTGCTGCCCTAGTTTCAAACGCCATATCTGTTTATAAGGCAGGAAGAAAGGCAGATATTGGCATCAGTTGTCACTTTCCCTATAATAACGAATTCCACAGGAGAACGTTTTATATGTCTTACTGCTAGAAATTAGTTACATAGAAAATTGTAGCCAAAAGGGAGTGTAAGAAAAACAAAACAAAACAAAAACCTTGCACCAATAAACACAATAAAGGTTTCATAGGAGCCATTTTCTGCCATGTTTTGAAATTAAACTTATTGGAGTTAAAGGGAGAAGAAACATATAACGCACAAAAATAGTATTTTTTTTGTTTGTTTTGTTTTGTTTTTGTTTTTTGCTTTGTCTTGAGACGGAGGTTCGATTTTGTTGCCCAGGCTGGAATATAATGGCGCAATCTCAACTTGCAACCTCTGCCTCCTGGGTTCAAGTGGTTCTCCTGCCTCAGCCTATCGAGTAGCTGGGATTACAAGCAGATTTTGGAGAATTTCAGATTTAAACTCTCAGAGTTTCACAGATATGTCTTGTTATATTCATAATACCATTTTGATTATCTAACTCCTGAAAACATCCAACAACACAAAGAAAAAATTTTTCAAGAATATATTAGTATTTTTCTATCTAAAAGACATTCTGAAAACTAATAAGTAATATTTTCTTTTTCTTAAATTATTTATTCACAAAAAGACAATGCAGTTCAGAAATTCTGCATAATTAATTAAAGAAGTATATTAACATTGTAAGTAATTTACACATGTCTGTTTATAGGAAATAGTAATGTCATAATACTGGAGGCCATTCAAGGGGTGAATTGAAATTTCTTAATTGCTGAATGAGTCAACACTTAGCCTACTTTTTACTCTTGGGTTGCATAATATTAATAACCTACTAACTCAAAATTATCCCTGTTTTAAAATTCTATTAACAGAAATTAAGTCAAAAAAGCAAAATAGCATTTTCTCAGAAAATCCCTTATATTTAATCATAGTTCGTAGTAGTTAACCATTTTATAACAACTTAATCATCTAAACCTCTCATATTAATGTGTTTTGAACTCACACTACAAAACAAGACTAACAAATTGATGAAAAATATAGTAACACTAGACTATTTATAACCAAAGGCCTTTAGAATCATCATGTACTCTTTCAAGGTTTTCATACATTTAGAAGAGAGGTCACAATGAAATTTGTTGTAGTTCAAAATGGTAATAATAAAGGGAACCCTGAAAATATTTTAATCTTATTATGTAGGTCAATAAAAATGTGATTAAATGGGACTAGAATCTAAATATCATATATATTCTGAATTATTTTTGTCTTATCAGTGAGACCTAGATATCCCAGGACTAACTCAAGTGAAATAATTCCATAAATTTGAAAAAAAAATGTTGTATAAACTACATAATTTCCAGAATTGTTACTAAAGTAATAGAGACATTTGTTAGAATGACTGTGTTATGGGCGAAATTGTGTTTTCAAAAATGTGTATCTTGTAGTCCTTACCCTCATTATCTCAGAATGTAACTGTATTTTGAGATAGAGTTTTTAAAAGAGGTAATTATGCCAAAATAAGGTTAGTAGGGTAGGACCTACTCCAGTATGACTGGTTTCTTTTCAAGAAGAAGACATTAAGACACAGAGGAAAGCCTACGTGAAGGCACAGGCAGAAGATGGCCATCTACAAGCCAAGAAGAGAGGTCTCAGAAGAAACCAAACCTAATGGCACCTTGATCTCAGACCTGTGACTTCTAGAATTATGACATAATTAATTTATGTTGTCGATGCCACCCAGCTGGTGCTAATTTGTTGTGGTAGCCCTAGCAAACAAATACAGATTGTAAAAACAAAGCATTTTAATAAGTCAAGAAAAAAAATACTTACCATATTGGTAATATTCCCTTCTGACCTAAATTCATCACTCTCCTTGATGTGGATCTGCTAAAATGATATTGTCAACCAACAGACCTCAATTCTAGGCCCAATTTTGTCATATAATTAAACTCTGCACTAGCTCAATGTTTTGTTAGAGGAAAATGTATATAAAATAAAGAGCAATTAGGCAAGATATGATAATTCATTGACTTTTAGTTTCAATTTTTAGTTTATTATTAGCAACTTAACATTTCTTGTCAGTCTTTATTTGTGCATGTTATCACCCTTATTTTTTTAATTATTATTTTTTATTTTGATAGTTTTTAAGGTACAGATGATTTTAGGTTACATGGATGAGGTCTATAGTGATCAATTATGAGATATTTAGTGCAACTGTCAACTGGGCAGTATACACTGTACTCAGTATGTAGTCTTTTATCCCAAACCCCCTTCCCAGCCTCCATCCCTGAGTCCCCAAAGTTTATTATATTACTCTGTATGTCTTTGTGTCATCATAGCTTAACTCCCACTTATAAATGAGGACATACGGTATTCGGTTTTGCATTCCTGAGTTACTTCACTTAGAATAATGGGCTCCAGCTCCATCCAAGCTGCGGCAAAGACATTATTTCATTCCTGTTATGGATGAGTAATGTTCCATGGTATGTATAAACCACATTTTCTTTATCTACCTTTTGGTTGATGAGCACTTAGGTTGGTTCCATTTCTTTGCAATTGTGTACTGTGCTGCTACAAATATGCGTATGCATGTGTCTTTTCATATAATGACATCTTTTCCTTTCAGTAGATATCCAGTAGTAGGATTGCTGGATTGAATGGTAGATCTATGTTTAGTTCTTTAAGGAATGTCTATACTGTTTTCCATAGAGGTTGTACTGATTTACATTCCCACCAGCAAAGCAAAAGTGTTCCCTTTTCACCACATCCAAATCAACATCTATTGTTTATTGACTTTTAAATTATGGCTGTTCTTGCAAGAGTAAGGTGGTATCTCATTGTAGTTTTAATTTGCATTTTGCTGATGATTAGTGATGTTGAACATTTTTTGTATGTGCATTGGTTGTTTGTATATCTTCTTTTCAGAAATGTCTATTCATGTCCTTTGCCCATTTTTTTCATGGGATTATTTTTCTTTCTTGCTGATTTGTTTGAGTTCATTGTATATTCTGAACACTAGTCCTTTGTCTAATGCATAGTTTGCAAATATTTTCTCCGTCTCTATGGATTATCTGTTTACTCTGCTAATTACTTCTTTTCCTATGCAGAAGCTTTTTAGTTTAATTAGGTCCAATGTATTTATTTTTGTTTTTGTTGTATTTGATTTTTGGATCTTAGTCATGAATGCTTTTCCTAGGCCAATGTCCTGAAAAGTTTTTCCAATATTATCTTCTAGAAATGTTATAATATGTGATGTATCACATTTATTGACTTGCATATAGTAAAATATCCCTGCATTCCTGGAAAAAAACCCAATGGATCATGATATATTATCTTGCTGTTGGATTCAATTAGCTAGTATTTTGTTGAGGATTTTTGCATTTATGTTCATAGTTTGAACATCGGGCTGTAGTTTTCTTTTTTTGTTGTTATGTTATTACGTCTTTCCCTGCATTTAGCATTAGGGTGATATTGGCTTCATGGAATAATTTAGGGAGGATTTCTTCTTTCTGTATCTTTCGGAATAGTTTCAGTAGGATTGGGACCAATTCTTCCTTTAATGTCTGATAGAATTTAACTCTGAATCCATCTGGTCCTGGACTTTTTTGTTGGCAATTTTAAAATTACAGATTAAATTTCACTGCTTGTTTTTGGTCTGTTTATGGTTTCTATTTCTTCCTCATTTAATCTAGGAGGGTTGTGTGTTTCCAGGAAATTATCCATTTCCTCTAGATTTTCTAGTTTGTGTGTGCAAAGGTGTTAATAGCAACCTTACATGATCTTTTGTATTTTTGTGGTATCAGTTGTAATAGCTCCAGTTTCATTTCTAATTGAGCTTATTTGGATTTTCTCTTCTCTTTTCTTGTTTAATCTCACTAATGGTTTATCTTTTTTTTTTTTATCTTTTCAAAGAACCAGTTGTTTGTTTCATTTATCTTTTGTATTTTTTAATTTTAATTTAATTTAGTTCTGCTCTAATATTTATTTTTTTCTTCTACTGGATTTTGGATTTAGTTTGTTCTTGTTTCTCTAGTTCCTTGATGTATGACATTAGTTTGCCAATTTCTGATTTTCAGACTTTTGATGTAGACATTTAACACTATGAACATTTTTCTTAGCACTGCTTTTGCTGTACCTCAGAGGTTTTGATGACTTGTGTCACTATTATCATTCATTTCAAAAATTTTTAAAATTTTCATCTTGATTTTATTATTTACACCCAAATGATTCAAAAGCAGATTATATAATTGTCATGCATTTTTTGAGGTTTCCTTTTGGAGTTGATTTCCAGTTTTATTCCACTATGGTCTGAGAAGATACTTGATATGATTTCAATTTACTTAAGTTTGTTGAGACTTGTTTTGTGGCCTATTGCATGGTCTATCTTGGAGAATATTCCATGTGCCAATAAGAAGAATGTATAAGCTGCAGTTGTTGAGAAGAATGTTCTGTGAATATCTGTTAACTTCATTTATTCTAGGGTATAGTTTAAGTCCATTGTTTCTTTGTTGACTTTCTGGTTTGATGACCTATTTAGTGTTCTCAGTGGAGTATTGAAGTTCCCCACTATTTTGTTGTTGTTGTCTATCTCATCTTTTAAGTCTGGTAGTAATTGTTTTGTGAATCTGGGAGCTCCAGTGTTAAGTGCATCTAATTTAAGATTGTAATATCTTCTTTTTGGACTGATCCTTTTATTATTATATAATGTTCTTCTATGTCAGTTTTTTGTTTGTTGTTTTACTCTTGTTGCTTAAAGTCTGTTTTATCTGGTATAGGAATAGCTAATCCTGCTCACTTTGCTTTCAATTTCCATGGAATATCTTTTTCCACCCCTTTACCTTGAGTTCATATGAATCCTCATGTTAGGTGAGTTTCTTGAAGACAAGTAATAGTTGGTTGGTGGTTTTTAAAATTCATTCTGCTATTCTGTATCTTTTAAGTGTTGCATTTAGGCCATTTACATTCAACATTAACATCCAGATGGTAGGTACTGTTCTATACATGTTAATTTTTACCTACTTTATTTTTTCATTGTGTTATTGTTTCATAGGCCCTGTGAGTATTATGCTTTCAGGAAGTTCTATTTTGGTGCACATGAAGCTTCTGTTTCAAGATTTGGAACTCCATTTAGCATTTCTTGTATTGCTGGTTTGGTATTGGAAAATTCCCTTAGCATTTGTTTGTCTGAAAAAGACTTCGCTCTCCTTTATTTATAAAGTTTAGTTTTGCAGGATACAAAATTCTTGGCTGACCATTATTTTGTTTAAGAAGGCTAAAGTTAGGACTCCAAGCCCCTTCTAGCTTGTAAAGTTTCTGCTGAGAAGTCTGCTGTTACTCTGATAGGTTTTCCCTTGCAGGTAACCTAATGATTTATCTCACAGCTATTAGAATTATTTCCTTCATTTTGACTTTAGATAGTCTGGTGACTGTGCCTTAGTGATTATTATTTGCAGTCAATTTCCCATGAGTTCTTTTAGCGTCTTGTATTTGTGTATCTAAATCTCTAGCAAGGCCAGGGAAGTTTTCCTCAATTATTTTCTCAAGTAAATGTTGCAGACATTTAGCCTTCTCTTCTCCCTCGGGAACATCAATTATTCTTAGGTTTGGATGTTTAATGTGATCCCAAATTTCTTGGAGAATTTTTTTTTGCCTCTTTATTTTTATCTTTGTCTAATTAGGTTAATTCAATAGACTTGTTTTGAGCTCTGATATTTTTTCTTCTACTTCTTCTAGTCTATTGTTTAAATGTTCCATTGCATTTTTAAAAATTTGTCTATTTGCATCTTTCATTTACAGAAGTTCTGATTGGTTTTTCTTTATGAATTCTATCTCTCTGGAAAATTTTCATTCATATCCTAAATTGCTTTTTAATTTCTTTATGTTGTTTTTCACCTTTCTCTGGTACCTCCTTGAGTAGGTAGCAGAGAAAGGTGAAAAACAACATAAAGAATAATCAGCCTTCTGAATTCTTCATTTGGTATTTCAAATATTTAATCTTGGTTTGGACACGTTGCTGAGAAGCTACTGTGATCATTTACAGGTATTATGGAACCCTATTTTGTCACATTACCAGAATTACTTTTTTTTGTTTCTTCTAATTTGAGTAGACTATTTCTTCAAATTATTCTTGAATTTATTTTTTATTTGACTATGTTTTTTTTTTCTCTCTCTTATGGATGTGACTTTAATATTTATAATTTATTATAGCTCAATTTGGTTCTTGGTGCTTTTAGGGTTGAAAACTCTTTATGATTTCCTGGGTTATGTAGAGTATTTGTGTGCTGGCTTTCTCAAATGTTGATTGTAGTAGTTATGTACTTGATGTACGGGCAAGCTTATTGTCTGCTGTGAGGTTAGAATGTCAAGGATCTCTTGAAGCTTATATCATTCCTCCATTATGTACACTTTTAAATTTATTTAATATTTCCTCAGTTTTCTGTTTACTAACTTGATGCTTCAGGCTTCATACCAGTAGGGGATGTACCCCTGGGTAAAAAAACAGTTGTAGCTAAAGCACATGGGTAGATGCAATACCCAATGGTGGGCAGAAGTCCCAGCCTTGATAAAGGTGTCTGTGGGAGCTCAAAATTAGATGCACTGAGGTTTTATCAGAAAGAAGGGTGAGAGTTACCACAGCTCCCCTGCCTGGTCAATAGGAAAGCTATCCACCTCCCTCCTGTCCAGTGTTACAGCTATTCAAGTCAGACAGACACCTTTTTTTTTTTTTTTTTTTTTAATGTGTAGGAATGTTGATGTTCCAAGTAGAGAGAAATTGTGACACAGTCCTTGTTTGAGCCTTAAACTGAGGCATGCTCCTCTTGTGGGGATACAATCACCCTTAATTCTTCCAGGAAGGCTGTCTACAGTTGCATCCATGCTGACTTGCCATGAGAGTATCCCCAGCTGTGCCTGCAGTGGTGGAAAGAGGGGAACAAGGACCCCTTCACCAAGACCCTTTGTGAGCATGAAGACTGCCTGATTATTGGGATAGAGGTGCAGACTTTCTCTCCTGTTTCCAGCCTGTCATTGAGCCTCTGCTGAAAGAAACTTCCCACCAACGGAAAGATCTGGGACTCAAGAACTGCTGTCCATATATTTTTGTTCTGCAGAGTGTTCCCTTGATGTGGTGCTCTCCCTCTTCCCCTAGGAGTAGGAGCTAATGAGAGCCAGACTACATTGATTGCTATTGTTTTTCTGGGTTTAGCCACCCAGTGGGGCTTCCACACTGTGGGCTGTTGCTGGAAAATATCTGCAAGGGATCCAGTGATGTGACCTGCCTTCAAGTCTCCCAGCAGTGGATACCAGTACCAGCTCCAATGGGGGTGGTGGGGATTGATATAGACTCTGTGAGATTCCTTGCTGGTAGCCAGTCTTGGTGTGCTGGGTTACTCAAATGCTGCTTATAATTGTAGTGAACTTGTCATGTGCACAGAATCAGGATCTCTGGAGATCCAGGGTGTTGTGGGTGGTGGTGATAGCTAAGGCTATGCAGTCATTTTCTCTTTCCTGAGTGCCATGTTATTCTACCTAGAGATATTTTAATGGACAGCATTGGTTGGCCTCAAGCTAGGAGGTGTTACTTGCAAAAGAGCACCAGCTGCAGTAGCAACAGTGGGATTTGAGCCTGCCCTAAGTTGCCCAGGGTAAGTATTCTGGTTTCTTTTTTTTATTTCCCATTTTTATTTTAAGTTCAAGGGTACATGTGCAGGATGTGTAGGTTTGTTACGTAGGTAAAGGTATGCCAAGGTGTTTTTTGCACAGATCATCCCATCACCTAGATATTAAGCCAAGCATCCATTAGCTATTCTTCCTGACGCTCTCCCTCCCCTGACTCCCTGCCCTCCAGTAGGCCCAAATGTGTATTGTTCCCCACCATGTGTTGATGTATTCTCATCATTCAGCTACTGCTTATGAGAACATGTGGTATTTGGTTTTCTGTTCCTGCGATAGTTTGCTGAGGTTAATGGCTTCCAGCATCCATATTCCTGCAAAGGACATGATCTCATTCCTTGTTATGGCTGCATAGTATTCCATGGTGTATATGGACCACATTTTCTATATCAAGTCCACTGTTGATGAGAATACAGGTTGATTCCAAGTCTTTCCTATTGTGAATAGTGCTACAGTGAACATATTTGTGCATGTATCTTTATAATAGAATGATTTATTTTCCTTTGTGTATATACCCAGTAATGGGATTGCTGGGTCAAATGGTATTTCTGCCTCTAGATCTCAAATTTAGATTCCCACCAACAGTATAAATGTGCTCCTTTTTTTTCACAACTTCTCCAGCATCTATTGTTTCTTGACTTTTAAATAATAGCCATTCTAATTGGTGTGAGATGGTATCTCATCATGGTCTTCATTTGCATTTCTCTAATGATCAGTGCTGTTGAGCTTTTTTTCATATGTTTGTTGGCCACATGTATGTATTACTTTGGGGAGTATCTGTTCCTGTTCTTTGTCCATTTTTTAAGGAGATTTTTCTTCTTGTAAATTTATGTAAGTTTATTGTAGATGCTGGATATTAGACCTTTGTCAGATAGACTGCAAAAATTTTCTTTTGTAGGTTGTCTGTTCACTCTGATGATAGTTTATTTTGCTATGCAGAAGCTCTTTAGTTTAATTACATTACATTTGTCAGTTTCTGCTTGCGTTGCAATTGCTTTTGTTGTCTTCATCATGAAATCTTTGTCCGTGGCTATGTCCTGAATGGTATTACCTAGATTTTTTCTAGGGTTTTCATAGTTTTGAGTTTTACATTTAAGCCTTTAATCCATCTGGAGTTGATTTTTTATAGGGTGTAAAAAAGGAGTCCAGTTTTGATTTTCTGCATATGGTTAGCCAGTTCTCCCAGCACCATTTCTTAAACAGGAATTTTCCCTGTAGCTTGTTTTTGTGAAGTTCATCAAAGATCAGATGGCTATAGGTGTGTGGTCTTATTTCTGGGTTCTCTATTCTGTTCCATTAGTTTATGTGTCTGTTTTTGTACCAGTACCATGCAGTTTTGGTTACTGTAGCCTTGTAGTATTGTTTGAAGTCAGGTAGCATGATGCTTCCAGCATTTTTCTTTTTGCTTAGGATTGTCATGACTATTCAGGCACTTTTCTGGTTTCATACAAATTTTAAATTAGTTTTTTCTAATACTGTGAAGAATGTCAATGGTAGTTTAATGGGAATAGCATTGAATCTATACATTTCTTTGGGTAGTATGGCTATTTTCATGATATTGATTCTTCCTCTTCATGAGCATAAAATGTTCTTCCATTTACTTGTGTCATCTCTAATCTCTCTGAGCAGTGGTTTGTAGTTCTCCTTGAAGAGGTCCTTTATTTCACTTGTTAGCTGCATTCCTAGGTATTTTATTCTTTTTGTGGCAATTGTGAATGGGAGTTCATTCATGATTTGGCACTTGACTTGCTGTTGTTGGTGTATAGGAATGCTAGCAATTTTTGAACATGAATTTTGTAACCTGAGACTTTTCTGAAGTTGCGTATCAGCTTAGGAAGCTTTTGGGCCAAGATGATGGGTTTTTCTAGATATAGAATCATGTCATCTGCAAAAAAAGATTGTTTGACTTTCTCTCTTCCTATTGAAATACACTATATCTATTTCTCTTGCCTGATTGCTCTGGCCAGAATCTCCAATACTATGTTGAATAGGAGTGGTGAGAGAGGGCATATTTTTCTTGTGCTGGTTTTCAAGGGGAATGCTTTCAGCTGTTGCCCATTCCTTATGATATTGGCTGTGGGTTTGTCATATAGGGTTCTCATTATTTGGAGGTATGTTCCTTCAATACCTAGTTTATTGAGATTTTTTAACATGAAGAGCTGTTGAATTTTATCAAAGGCCTTTTCTGCATCTATTAAGATAATCATGTGTTTTTTTATCTTTAGTTCTGTTCAAATGATAAATCACATTTATTGATTTGTGTATGCTGAACCAAACTTGCATCCCAGGGATGAAGCCTACTTAATTGTAATGGGTAAGCTTTTTCATATGCTGCTGGATTAGGCTTGCCAATATTTTGTTGGGGATTTTTGCTCACCAAAAATCTTAGCCTAATTTTTTTTTTAATCTCTGCCAGGTTTTGGTATCAGGTTGATGCTTATCTCACAGAATGAGTTAGGGAGGAGTCCCTTCTTTTCAATTTGTTGGGAATAGTTTTAGTAGAAATGGTATCAGCTTTTCTTTTTGCCTCTGGTAGAATTCAGCTGTGAATCCATCTGGTCCTAGGCTTTTTTACATTGGTAGGCTATCTATTACTGGCTCAATTTCAAAACTCATTATTGATATATTCAGATATTTAACTTCATCCTGGTTCAGTCTTGGGAGGGTGTATGTGTCCAGGAATTTATCTATTTTTTTCTAGATTTTCTAGTTTATATACATAGAAGTGTTTATAGTATTCTATGTTGGTTGTTTGTATTTTTGTGGGGTCAGTAGTAATATCATCCTTATCATTTCTGATTGTGTTTATTTGAATCTTCTCTCTTTTCTTCTTTATTAGCCTAATTAGTGGTCTATCTATTTTATTGTTTTTCAAAAGAGCAGCTCCTAGATTTATTTATTTTCTAAAGGATGTGTTTGTGTGTGTGTCCTTCAGTTTAGCTGTGATCTTGGTTATTTCTTGTTTTCTGCTAGCTTTGGGGTTTGTTTGCTCTTGGTTCTCTAGTTCTTTTAGTTGTGATGTTAGGTTGTTGACTACATATCTTTCTGGCTTTTTGACATAAGCATTTAGTGCTATAAATTTATCTTTTAACACTGCTTTAGCTGTGTCCCAGAGATTCTTGTAAATTGTCTCTTTGTTCTCACTAGAACTTCTTGATTTCTGCCTTAATGTCATTATTTACCCAAGAGTCACTCAGGAGCAGGTCATTCAATTTCTATGTAGTTGTGTGGTTTTGAGTGAATTTCTTAACCTTGAGGTCTAATTGGATTGTGCAGTGGTCTGAGAGACTGTTTTCTATGATTTCAGAATTTGCATTTGCTGAGGAGTGCTTTACTTCCAAATATGTGATTCATTGTATGTCTATTTTTTTATGGGCTACTTTTTTTTTTTTTTTAATACTTTAAGTTCTGGGATACATGTGCAGAACGTGTAAGTTTGTTACATAGGTATATATGTGTCATGGTGGTTGATTCACCCATCAACCCGTCACCTACATTAGGTATTTCTCCTAATGCTATCGCTCCCCTAGCCCCCCACTCTCCAACAGGCCCCGGTGTGTGATGTTCCCTCCCTGTGTCCATGTGTTCTTATTGTTCAACTCCCACTTAGTGAGAACATGCAGTGTTTGGTTTACTGTTCCTGTGTTAGTTTCCTGAGAATGAAGGCTTCCAGCTTCATCCATGTCTCTGAAAGGACATGAACTCATCCTTTCTTATGGCTGCATAGTATTTCATGGTGTATATGTGCCACATTTTCTTTATCCAGTCTATCATTGATGGGCATTTGGGTTGGTTCCAAGTCTTTGCTCTTGTGAATAGTGCTGCAATAAACATATGTGTGCTTGTGTCTTTATAGTAGAATGATTTATAATCCTTTGGGTATATACCCAGTAATGAGATTGCTGCATCAAATGATATTTCTGGTTCTAGATCCTTGAGGAATCACCACACTGTCTTCCACAATGGTTGAACTAATTTACACTTAAACCAACAGTGTCAAAATGTTCCTATTTCTCCACATCCTCTCCAGGAACTGTTGTTTCTGAACTTTTCAATGATCATCATTCTAACTGGCATGAGATGATATCTCATTGTGGTTTTGATTTGCATTTCTCTGATGACCAGTGATGATGAGCTTTTTTTCATATGTTTTTTGGCCACATAAATGTCTTCTTTTGAGAAGTGTCTGTTCATATCTTTTGCCCACTTTTGGATGGAGTTGTTTGTTTTTTTTCTTGTAAATTTGTTTAAATTCTTTGTAGATTCTGGATATTAGCCCTTTGTCAGATGAGTAGATTGCAAAAATTTTCTCCCATTCTGTAGGTTGCCTGTTCACTCTGATGATAGTTGCTTTTGCTGTGCAGAAGCTCTTTAGTTTAATTAGGTCCCATTTGTCAATTTTGGCTTTTGTTGCCATTGCTTTTGGTGTTTTAGTCTTGAAGTCTTTGCCCATGCCTATGTCCTGAAGGGTATTGCCTAGGTTTTCTTCTAGGGCTTTTATGGTTTTAAGTCTTACATTTAAGTCTTTAATCCATCTTGAGTTAATTTTTGTATAAGGTGTTAGGAAGGGGTCCAGTTTCAGTTTTCTGCATATGGCTAGCCAGTATTCCCAACACCATTTGTTAAATAGGAAATCCTTTCCCCATTGCTTGTTTTTGTCAGGTTTGTCAACAATCAAATGGTTGTAGATATGTGCTGTTATTTTTGAGGCCTCTGTTCTGTTCCATTATTCTATATATCTGTTTTTGTACCATTACCATTCTGTTTTGATTACTGTAGTCTTGTAGAATAGTTTGAAGTCAGGTAGTGTGATGCCTCCAGCTTTGTTCTTTTTGCTTAGGATTGTCTTGGCTATACAGGCTCTTTTTTGGTTCCACTTGAAATTTAAAGGAGTTTTTGCTAATTCTGTGAAGAAAGTTAATGGTAGCTTGATGGGGATAGCATTGAATCTATATATTACTTTGGGCAGTATGGCCATTTTCACAATATTGATTCTTCCTATCCATGAGCATGAAGTGTTTGTCCATTTGCTTGTGTCCTCTCTTATTTCCTTTAGCAGTGGTTGGTTGTTCTCCTTGATCAATTTTAGAGTTATTGCCGTGTGGTGAGGAGAATAATGTATATTCTGTTGTTTCTGGGTATAGAGTTCTGTATATATCTGTCGTGTCCACTTTATCCAGAGGTGAGTTCAGTTCCTGAATATTTTTGTTAATTTTCTCCCTCAGTGATCTGTCTAAAATTGTCAGCATGATGTTACATTTTCCCACTGTTATTGTGTGGGAGCCTAAGTCTCTTTGAAGGTATCTAAGAACTTGCTTTATGAATCTGGGTGCTCCTGTATTAGATGCATATATATTTAAGATAGCTAGTTCTTCTTGTAAATTAAACAATTTATCATTATGGAATGCCCTTCTTTGTCTTTTTTGATCTTTGTTTGTTTAAAGCCTGTTTTGACAGAAACTAGGACTACAACCCCTGCTTTTATTTCTGTTTCCCGTTTGCTTGGTAAATTTTCCTCCAACCCTTTGTTTTGAGCCTATGTGTGTCTCTGCATATGAGATAGGGTCTCTTGATTACAGCATAGTAATGGGTCTTGATTCTTTATTCAGCTTTCTATTCTGTGTCTTTTAATTGCAGTATTCAGCCTGTTTACATTTAGGGTTAGTATTGTTATGTGTGGATTTGATCCTGTCATCGTGATCTTAGCTGGTTATTATGCAGATTTGTTTATGTGATTGCTTTATAATGCCACTGGTCTGAGAAATTCAGTGTATTTTTGAAGTGGCTGGTAATAATCTTTTCTTTCCATATTTAGTGTTTCCTTCAGGAGCTCTTGGAAGGCCAGTCTGGTGGTAACAAATTTCCTCAGCATTTGCTTGTTCAAAAAGGATTTTAACTTTTTTTTTTTTTGGCTTATGAAGCTTAGCTTGGCTGCATATGAAATTTGGGGTTGGGAATTTTTTTTCTTTAACAGTGTTGAATAATGGTCCCCAAATTCTTCTGGCTTATAGGGTTTCTGCTGAAGGGTGCACTGGTATTCAAATGGACTTCTCTTTGTCGTTGACCTAGTCTTTCTGGCTGCCTTTAACATTTTTTTTTTCTTTTGGATCTTGAAGAATCTAATAATTATGTGTCTTAGGGATGATCTTCTCATGGAATATCTTACTGAGGTTCTCTGCATTTTTTGAATTTGAATGTTTCCTTGTCTTGCTAGGTTGTGGAAATTCTACTGGATAATATCCAGAGGTATGTTTTCCAACTTGTTCCATTCTCCCTATCTGTTTCAGGTACCCCAATTGGTTGTAGATTCAGTCTCTTTACATAATACCATATTTCTCAGAGGTTCTGTTCTTGCCTTTTCACTCTTTTTTCTCTCTTCTTATCTGCCTGTCTTAATTCAGAAAGCTGGTTATCCAGCTCTGAGGTTCTTTCTTCTGCTTGGTCTATACTTCTACTAATACTTGTGATTGCATTGTGAACTTCTTGTAATGTGTTTTTCAACTCTTACAGGTCAGTTATGTTTCTCTTTAAACTGGCTATTTTGACTGTCAGCTCCTGTATTGTTTTATCATCATTCTTATCTTCTTTGCCTTAGGTTACAACATGCACTTATAGCTCATTGAAGTTTGTTATTATCCACATTCTAAAGCCTACTTTTGTCATTTCAGCCATCTCAGACACAGCCCAGTTCTGAGCTCTTGCTGGAGAGGTGTTGCTGTCATTTGGAGGAAAATAAAGCATTCTGGCTTTTTGAGTTTTAATTGTTTTTGCTTTGATTCTTTCTCATCTTTGTGGGCTTATATACAACCTTCAATCTTTGAGTTTGCTGACCTTTGGATGGGTTTTTTTGTGGTTTTGTTATTGTTGTTGTTGTTGTCCCCTCCCTCCAGGCACTCTGTCCCAGAGAGAGATCAGAACTTTCTCCATAATACCTGCAGATGGGTATGGCTAGAGGCCTTGGCTGGGAGGTCCTTCCCAGTGAGGAGGAATGGATTGGAGTCCCACTTAAAGAAGCAGTCTGTCTATGATCTGGCAAAGCCACTGTGCTACACTGCTGGGGGGACCCTTTCTTGTCTGGACCATCTGGACTCTCCATAGCCCACACGTTGGAATGGCTGAGTCAATCAAACAGCAGAGATGGTGCACCTTCCCCCTCAACCCAACCCCGGGGGGCTCGGTCTGATCTCAGGCAGACTCCATCCTGTTGCCAATGCCTGACTGGAATTCCAAAACAGGTTTTCTTATCCCATGAGGTGTCATGTAAGTGGAATGATGCTCAGCTCTCTAAATTCTACACTCTTCCTAGGGTTGTATGCAGACCTCCAGCCTTACATGAGTTGCAGACAGGTTTGTTGGGGATCCCTGGGCTGGAGTATGTAAAGCTACATGGTCTCTGTGTGTGCATGAGCAGCTGATCTGAAGACTCCACACAGCTCTGTGTGTCAGACCCAAGGTCCTGGTGGCATGAGCTCACAAGGGGATCTCCTGATCCACGGGTTGCAAAGATCCATGGGAGAAGCAAGGTTTCCTGGAGTTACACAATCACTCCTGGTTTCCCCGGCTAGGGCTGTGGGTTCCCTTGGCTCTGTGTCACTCCAGAGTGGGCCATCACCCTACTCTGCTTTTCTTCATTGTCCACAGTCAAATTGTTTCCCTAATCAGTCCCAATGTGAGAACCTAGATATTTCAGTTGAAGGTACTGTATTCACTCTCCCCTTTCATTCTTCTCCATTAGTATCTTGGATCACAGCTGCTTCTAAGTAGCCATCGTGGCACCTCTTCAGTATTCTGGTTTCTTAGGCAATAAGCAGGGCTATAAGGCTCCCAAAAGTTTATGTTGTTTGTGCTAAGCTACCAGGGTGGGTGGATGGGCACAACCAGGTAGAAGCAAGGTTAGTCGAGCCTGTACTCTGACTCTTCTTGAGCAGGGCAAGATGTGACCCCTGTGAGGGTCAGGGGGTGGTTCTATGGTCACTGGAGCAGTGTTCCCAAGGTGAGTATAACTGCCTCTGCTTCACAGAAAAGTTTGCAAAGGGAGTGGGGAGTTACAGGTGGCTGTAAGCTTCACCCAGCTTCCATGTAGTTGGCAAGGACAATCTCACTCCCACAGTGTTCCACTAACATCACCAGGTTAAGACCCAGGCTGTCTGTGCACAGAACTCAGACCTGCCCAGGCCATAAGCTTACCCTTCAGAGATAGCAACCATGGCCTCTCTGTCTCCTCACTAGGCTGGGTGCCCAGCTCCTGTGCTTGTTTCTGGAGCATACTTCCCATCCAGCCTCTGGGTTCTGGTCAAGGGAGTTCATCCCCACTTGAGATTATATTATGAAATTCAGTTAGGAGCTTCATTCTCATCATAGTGACCCCTCCCTGAGCTAGTTGACTGACTTCCCCAAAGTCTCTTATGAGACATAATCAGGAATGGCTTCCTTCAGTCCACACTGGAGACTGGGAATACTTGCAAAGTATTTCCTGCTGCTGCTTCTACTTTCACATTTCTTGTCATTCCCTAAATCAGTCCCAGCTCTGGGTAGGTTTAATGTCTCCTGTGAGCTGGATTTTCAGATTCCCAAGTGGGAATGTATATCCTGGAGGCAGTCTGTCTCTCCTCACACTCTGTGGACTTACAGTTTTTCTCTTGTCTCAGAGAGTAGGCTTCAGACTGTTACTTCTTTCAAAGGGTCTATGGATTATTTAAGTTTTCCTATTAATTTCCTGCATTGCTCCTTGGAAAACAGTTCACAGTGTGAATTTCTACACACTATTCTGTCCTTCCAAGTGGGAGAGACACACTGACAGTTCCTCCAATCTGCCATCTTAGAAAAAAAATCACCCTTATTTGTATTATTTTCTTGGTCTATCTACATTTTCATGAAGTGAATGTCTTATTAAAATGACTTTATGGGAGATATCAACAAAATGGTGGAAAAAGAGCTTTCTGACTCACACTCCAAGCATGGATGTACCAAATAAACATCTATTCATGTATCAGTTCCATCTGAGAGAAACTCAGAAATAGTTGAGAGACTCCTACTCACTGAGCAGCTAAGAAAACATCCCCATGGAATGGGTAGTAAAAGCTGAGGCACACCCAGGCACAGGCCCTGTTCAGATATTGCACCACGTAGACAGGAAAGAAATCCCAAACACTCAGCTCTGCCTGTGGAGAAGAGGGCTTGGACCTCACGTGTAATGCCCTCACTCTAAGCTTCCTTTTAATTTGGTTCTTAATTCACTAACTCTGGGAGTGAAGGAGATTAACCATGTAAAAGTCTATCTTTTCCACAAGAAAAAAAAAGGAGTGGTTTTATATACATGTGCAAGCACTTCTAGGGGCTCTATCCTCCAGCAGTAGTGCAGAGAAGGGGCTTGAAAAAACAGCTCCTTGTTTCTCCCCAGAAGGGGTTTATGACACATTGTTCCAGTGGATACTTAGTAGCCTGGCTTCTACCTAACATACATTGAGGACTTAAAGATCACACAAACAGTGACCCTCCAGCAGTCTGAGAAGCAGATCAGCACTTTCCAAGCCTTCTACTCCTGCTTGCCCCAGTGATAACATCAAGTGTATCAATTCATTCTGGAAAGAGTTTGTCCAAATATCAAACACTCCAACTTTTACAGTTTCCACCCAAGGTATTGAATTCTAATCCTCCTAGCTGTGGGAGCAGAGAAGACTAGGCATATGTAAGTCTCTCTAGAACACAGAAGAAAAAGTACGGTTGTGAGCAATCATTCAAGTACTTCCAGGTGCTTCATCTCTCAAGGGTGCTGAAGATAATGGGGCTTTAAAAATGAAGTTTCCTTCTTCTCCCAGAAAATGGTTTAAGCCACACTTTAAGTACCCCAACTTTTATGGATCCCACCAGATGGGCTGTCTCCTAAGCATCTTATCTCTGGGGGCAGAAAGAACTAGGTATATCCAAGGCTGTCTGGATCACAGAACAAAGAGGTAGTTTTTAAATGATGTGCAATATCTTCTAGTGGCTATGTCCCCTTAAAGTAGTGCAGATATAGGGTTGGAATGTATAGTTTCTATTTTCTCTCTGAAAGAGGTTTCTTGTATTCTCTTTCAGTGTCTTCTTAATGTCCTGCTTCTAATAAATTTGTATCAAGGAGCTAACAGAATAGACAAATAGTAACCCTTAGCCAGGGCTTGAAACTTCCTGAGCCTTTCCTCCTGCTTGCTGCAGTGATATATCCAGGTCTACTTTTTCATCCTGAAAAGAAATGGTTGAAGCACATAGTGCCATAACTCCCATAGCTTCTGCTCAAGGGACTATCTTCTTAACAACGTAACTCTGGGATTCAATGGATATTTGTGTTTGCGAGTGGCCCTAGACCACAAAAAATAAAGAGATAGATATACAATGGGCCCACGTCCAGCAGCTATCTGCCCAAGATCAGAGCATACAAACTGAATATGAGTACAGGCATTTGACAAAGATCCTTGCTCAGGCTTACTACAGAAAGAGAGGGAGATAAGAGCCTGTGCTCAGCTTTACCATGAGGATAGATAAAACTGAAATACATCTCCAACCTTTCCAGCTACATCTAGAGGGGTTGGCTTTTACCTTACTTATCAGAGGGTACTGACAGGATGTGGCCTATTCTAATCCCCAAGGAGCCACCAAAAACATAGACAGTAGTTTGGTCAAACACAAAAATTTAAAAGGTACGTTAAAATCTCTAGCCAGACAGATAGGTGAGATGCTTCGCCTACAAGAGACAGGTCTAACAAGACTGAGAGAGGCAGTAGTCTTAACTGATTCACAGAGACCAAGATAGTGAAAAAAAAATGAATATACAGGAAAATATATTTAAAATAAGCAAACAAGATAAATCTCTAGAAACTTACCCAAGTGAAGTGAAGATATGTTTTTTACCTAACAGGAAACTCAAAATTATGGTCATAAAGATGCTCATTGAGGTTAGGATGCATGTATAAACTGAAGATTTCAACAAAAAGATAGAAACCGTAAAAAAGTACTGAACAGAAATTGTAGAGCCGAAAATTGCTATACTAAACTGAAAAATTTAGTAGAGGGGTTCAACAGAAGACTAGCTCAAGCAACAGAAAGAATCAGCGAACTCAAAGACAGGTCCCTGGAAATCATCCAATCTGAAGAGCATACAGAAAAAAATAAAAAAGAATAAAGATAAGTTAACGAATGTTTCTCAACACAATAAAGGTCCTCATTATTTTTTTGTCTCATGTATCACTTTGTAATGTAAACTCTTTTCTTGGTATATAAATTTTACTTATTTTACCCTTCTTTTTCTCCTTTCTTAGCTCATGACAAGCTCAAAGCTAACTTTATACTGGGTGATAAAGAGTTGAAGGCATATCTTCTAAAATTAGGAACAAGACAAAAATGCCCACTATCATCACCTCTTTTCAAAGTAGTACTGGAAGTCCTGGCCAGATTAGGTAAGAAAAAGAACATCTAAATAGAAAGGAAAGATGTAAAATTTTCTCTGATTTCCACACATCTTATAACAATCTTATATAGAGAAAATTTCAAAGATTACACCAAAAAACTGTTAGAACAAATAAAGGAACATAGTAAAGTAGCAGGATACAAAATTAGTTTAGAAAATTCAGTAGTGTCTCTATACACTAAGAAAAAAAGACTTGAAAAAATATAAATTTAATTTACAATAACATCAAAAAATTAAATATCAGTAAATTAGTAAATTTAACTATGGAGGTGAAAGACTGTGTACTGAAACTTGTATATTAATGTAAAAAAATGAAAATGACATGAACAAATTGAAAGATGTCTGGTGCTCATGTATTGGAAGGATTAATATTGTTAAAATGTCTATTCTACTCAAAGTGATATACTGACTCAATGTAATTCCTATCAAATTTCCAATGTCTTTCTTCATAGAAATAGAAAAAAATTACCATTTGTGTGGAACCACAAAAGACACCAAGTAGCCAAAGTTATCTTCATCAGAAAGTACTAAGCTCAAGCTATCACATTTCCAACTTTCAAAATATATTACAAAACTGTAGTAATCAAAACAGCATTGTACAGGCAAAAAAACAAACAAATAAAACAAAACAATAAACAACAACAACAACAAAAAACCCCAGAAACATTCACTAATGTAATAGGAAAGAGGGTCAATAAATAAAATGGACATTTATGGTCAATTGATTTTCCAGAATGGTGCCAGGAACACAAAATGGGGAAAAGGCAGTCTCTTCAATAAATAGTTGTGGGAAAACCCAATATCCACATGCATATGAATAAAACTGAACCCTTATATCACTCCTCATACAAAATTCAATTCAAAATGAATTAAAGACTTAAATGTAATACTTGAGACTGTAAAACTATTAAAGAGAATATAGGAGAAAAGCTACATGATATTAGACGAGGCAGTGATTTCTTGGGATATAACCCTAAAAGCACAGATGGCAAAAGCAGAAATAGATAAACGGGATTCCATCAAACTAAAAAGTTTCTACACTGCAAATCAAACAATTAACAGAGTGAAGAGACAACCTACAGGTAGAGAGAAAATGTTTGCAAATCATACATCAGATAACGGGCTAATATCCGAAATATATAAGAAACTCAAACTAGTCAATAACAAGAAAAAGAATTTCAATGAAAATGGACAAAAGGGTTGAGAATGGTGGCTCATGCCTATAATCCCAGAAGTTTTGGAGGCCAAAGTAGGAGGATCACTTGAGCCTATAAGTTCAAGCCTGGACAACATAGTGAGATTTTGTCTCTATACAAAGCAGACAAAATTGTTAGTTAAGCATGGTGGCACAGGCCTATGGTCTCAGCTACTTGGGAGGCTGAGATGGGAGGATCACTTGAGCTCAGGAAGTTGAGGCTGCAGTGAGTTGTTATCACACTGACAGGGACGTAAAAAAATGTTCAACATGTCTAGTCATCAGAGAAATGCAAGTTAAAACAACAACAAGATATTACCTCACACCTGCTAGAATGGCTACCATTAAAAAAATGAAAGATAACAAGTGTTGGCAACTATATGAAAGAAAGGGAATCATTTCTTAGGAGAAATAAATTCTGGGGACCTATTACATACCATGGTGCCTACAGTTAATAATGTAATGTATTTTTCAAAATAGCTAAAGAACAGACTTCAAATGTTCTTACCACAATAAAAAGAACTATTTAAAGGGATAGATATGTTAATTGTCCTGATTTTATCATTCCACAATGTATACATGTATCATAATGTCACATTGCATTCCACAAATATATAGTTATTATCTGTATATATACATGGAAACATAGAGCCAAAAATTTCCTAAAAAAGAAAAATCCAGGACCAGACGTCTTCAGTAGTTAATCATAACAAATATCAAAAAAAGAAAAAAAAACTTATCAAACTGTTAGCAAAAAAACTTGACAATAAAGAGATATTTTAAAATTCAGTTTCTGAGGCTAGCAATGCCAAAATCAGATAAAAACATCACAAGAAAAGAAAAACATGGAACAATATCCCTTATAAGTACGTATGCAGAAATCCTTGGGAAAACATTAGCAGATCAAATCAAACAACATATAGGAGCTATATACTATGACCAAGCAGGATTTATCTTCACCCACTAGATTTTAAGTAGGCATAATATAGCAAAAAATTATTTTTAACAAATTTATGATATCTCAGAGTAACATCAGCAAAATGGTAGAGTAGGCAGTACCAATCTCTCCTTCATCCCCAGAAGTAGCAACAAATAAGCATAAATCATTAGAAACAATTTTGACAAAATTCTAAAAAACAGTCAAATGTTTGTGTCAATCAAGTGAATGTTAAATTAAGAAAAGGCAAGTTGAAATTGACAAAAAATTCTCAGTTTTTTTACTTGCCTTTATCACACCACCTCCCTGGTACAGTAGCAGTCTTGAAGTGGTAGCAACTTGGTGTTTTCAGTGTGGGACCTTGGTCTCCAGTTCCTGAAAAAGCAGAGCAAACCTTAGATATAAAGCATTCTGTTTATCTGTTCTGAGCTGTCAAATGGGCCACCTGAAGAACTAACATATGGTACTTGTCTCTGTTTTTCCTAATCAGACCAAAAAAAGTGGCATATATTGCACATATATATATATCCATATATATATATTTATATATGCAATATATATGCATATCTCTATGTATATATACACCATATATATGGTTTCTCTCTGTCTCTCTCTCTCTATATATATAGTGTGTGTATATATATATATATATATATGGTGTGTATGTGTATATATATATAGAGAGAGAGAGAGAGAGAGAGAGAAACTTTTGCCCCAGATGCTTGTTGTTTATTAGTTCAACTTTCAGTGTGTATGTGTGTGTGTTTGTGTGTGTGTGTGTATGTTTTAAGACATATGTGTGTGTATATATATGTATACACATATATACATATATATATATTCTTTTTAAAAACTGTTTCACTATATTTTATTGATATAAATACAACAAACCTCCTAAGTGTGTTCTTGCTTCAAGGAACTTAAGGACATCCTCCTCCTTTATTTGCAAGACATGAAGGGCTCCGGATATTGTGAAGGTTTCACTTTAAGTTAGGACTGACGGGAATACAGAACAATGCCATATGGACCCCTCTGTGGGTAGTACGGAAAAACTGTTCATTTTTATATACCATCTAAAGTTCAATAAGTAAAGTTGTGATAGATTCTTTGGAAAACTAGGAACATCTGTGTATACAAGAGAATTTAGAATTTCACATGCATAACCAGGGCAAGATATATGCTCAGAAAAAACTGAGAAGGTCCTAATATTTTGCCTTGGGAACTAGACTAAGTTGGAAACCTGGCAAAGATTTGAAGTACCCCAGCATAGAGCCAATCTGCAATGATTGATAGAGGAGTTTGTTTTGGTTTGCTTTTTTTTTTCTGTTCTATAGTTGTTGTTTTGTTTATTTACTTATTTTTAGCTCATAACAAGAAAATCTCTGTCAAAGTATTAAGTAAACACAAGATAAAAGATCAGAGATTTCAGGGACCACATCTGACAAACAATACAATTTTTACAATCATTTGGAAAAGTCACTAAACATATGGACTATTAAACCTTCAACAATAAAAAAGCTGCAGATCCTGAGTAAGAGTGAGAATCTGACTTCCAGAGTTGCCACATTAAAGCATTCAAAAGTCTACTTTTTAAAAACAATAATGAAATCACAAGACATGCAAATAAACAGAAAAAAACCTGCCTATTGAAAGGAAAAAATATTAAATTGACAAAATACGCAATGAGCTAAATGTTTGTTTCTCCATCGAGTGTATATGTTGAAATCCTAACCTCCAATGTGATGGAGCTAAATGGTGGTGCATTTGGAAGATGATTAAGTCGCAAGGGTGGAGCCATCATGAGTGGGATTACAAGTTTTACAAGAAGAAACATAAGAGCTTGATCTCTCTCTTTCTCTCTCTCACTCATTCTCTCTGCTCTTCACAATTTTAGCCCTATTAAAAAATGCTGAAGGAATTTCTTTAGGTTAAAATGAAAGATACAATAAGAAAACTGCCATCTGCAAACCAGGAAACACACCCTCACCAGACACTGGATCCACCAGGAAACAGACCCTTACAAGACACTGGATCCACCAGGCCCTTACCCTCAGACTTCCCAGCCTCCAGAACTGTGATATATAAATTTCTGTTGTTTAAGATGTCCATTCTGTGGTTTTCTCTTACAGCATTTGAAACTGATTGAGAAAGCCCAATCATGAGATTGACTGGACAAATCTCTAAACAACTCTTCTAAATATGCTAAACAGCTAAGAGAGGAGACAGAAAGAAATAAAAAACTAAAGAAATTAACAAAACAATGTCTAAACAAAAAGACAATAATATTAAAATGATGAATAGCTTCAAAGAAACCAAACAAAACCTCTCGAGATAAAATCAATAACCGAAGTGAATGTTTTGCTATATGGGCTCAACAGCAGATTTGAGGAGATAGAAGAAAGAATCAGTGAACTTGAAGATAGGACAGTTAAAATTACTGACTCTGAGGAGCAGAAAGAAAAAGTAATAATAAAGAATACTTAACAGAGCCTAAGTGACCTGATGAAAGCTATCAATTCAAGAATATACAAATTATGAAAGTCTCAGAACTAGAAGAAATAGAAAATAGGGGCAGAGAGAATATTTAAGGTAATAGAAACAAAAATACTACCATTTTTATCAAGTACATGTGTATGCAAATCCAAGAAGATCAACAAAATCCAAGTATAATAAAAATTAACCAGACCCACATTAAGACACAGCATAGTCAAATTGTTAAAAGCCAAAGATAAGATAATCTTGAATGAAGTGAGAGAGAAATGACTCATCATCATATATAAGGATCCTCAACAAGATTAGGAGCTGATTTCTCAAGTGAAACCTGAAGGCCAAAGGCATGGGTATTATATATTTATAATGCTGAATGATAAAAAAAGAATGCCAACCAAGAATTCTATACCTGACAAAACTATTCTTGAGAAATAAAGTAAAATTAAGACATTTTCAGATAACCAAATCTGAGAAAGTTGATTACTACTAGACATTCCTTACAAAAAATGTAAAAAAGAATTATTTAGGTTGAAATGAAAGGAAACTGGATGTAATTCACAGCAATACAAAGATAAAAATATCACCAATAGAGGTAAATATATGGACAATATAGAAGCTAATATTTTTGTAATTTTGTTTTATAACTCTAAATTTGTTTTTGTTTATGAATATTAATCAATAAATGTGTCAATGAAGATTGCAAAAAATTAGAAAATACTTAGAGATGAGTTAAAATAAAACAGCATGTAAAACCTTAATAGATGTAACAAATGCAGTGCTCAGTGGGAAAATTATAGCTGCAAATACCTACATTTAAAAAAAAAGACCTCAAATTAGTAACCCAAATGTACATCTTGAGGAATTAAAAAAAGGAATTTACATCTTTAGGAACTAGGGAAAATACTAACAAAGTAGGAACTAGAAATGAAAACTAAAGCCAAAGCTTTCAGAAACAAGACAATGATAATGGCTAAATTGGAGACATAAAACCGAGAATAGAAAAACAATACAATCAAGGTACCCAAGAGTTGGGTCTTTGAGAAGATCAACCAAATTGGCAAACTTTTTGCTAGTTTGACCAGAAAAAAAAGTAGTGCAAGTAACTAAAAACCAAAATAAAAATAGAGACATTACTACTAGCTTTATAGAAAGAGGAAAGAATGTTAAGAGAATGCTAAGAACAATTGTACAGCAACAAATAGTTAACCTAGATGAAATTTACAAAATCCTAAAAATATACACATTTTCCAAACTGACTCAAAAGGAAATAAAAAATTTCAACAGACCTATAACAATTAAAGATATTCAATAAGTAATCTAAAATCTCCTAAAAAAGAAAAGTCCAGGACCAGATGTCTTCAGTAGTTAATCATGACAAATATTGAAAAAAGAAAAAAAAAAACTTATCAAACTGTTACCAAAAAAACTTGATAATAAAGAGATATTTTAAAATTCAGTTCATGAGGCTAACAATGCCAAAATCAGATAAAAACATCACATGAAAAGGAAAACATGGAACAATATCTCTTGTAAATACATATGCAAAAATCCTTAGGAAAACGTTAGCAAACCAAATCAAACAACATATAAGAACTATACACTATGACCAAGCAAGATTTATCTAAGGAATTCAAGGGTGGTTCAACATAGAAAAATCCATCTATGTAATATCTTACATTAGTAGAAAAAAAAAGAAAAAAAATGATTATCTCAGTTGTTTCAGAAAAAACACATGGCAAAACTCAGCACTCTTTCATGATAAAAACAGAAAAGTGGAATACAAAGGAACTTCCTAAACAATAACAAAGAATATTTATAAGATCTCACACTAATAACCATCTATGCCATTGTAAAGACTGAAAGCTTTCCCTCTAAGATAATGAGCAAGACAAACATGCTTTTTTTCATTGCTGTTATTTGACAGTTTACTGGAAATTATAGCCAGAGAAATTAAACAAGCAAAAGCAATAAAAAGCATTGAAATTGGAAAGGAAAAGATAAGATTGCCTGTAGTCAGAGATAACTTGATCTTACATAATAAAAAAAAAAACTCCACAGAATTTGGAAAGCATTTGAGCTAAAAATTAAAAATTAAAAAAATATAACACAAGATCAGCACACAAAATCTAGTTGTGGTTCCTAAAACGGCAATGAGCAATTCAAAAAAAATCAAATCAATTTACAGATTCAACACACTCTTTATCAAAATTTCAAAAGCCTTTATTTGCAGAAACAGGAAAGCCAACTCTCAAATACATACAGAATTGCAAGGGTCCCCTCAAGGCCACGACAATTTTGAAAAACAGAACAAAGTTCAAGGACACACACTTTCTATTGTGGAAAGTTACTACAAAGCTACCATAATCAAAACAGTCTGATACTTGCAGAAGAATAAACATATGGGCCAATGGAATGTAATTAAGAGTTTAAACCACGTCTTTATGACAAACTGATTTTTGACAATGGTGCTAAGTCCATCAATGGTGAAAAAAATAGTTTATCAGAATGGATGGTGCTGAAACAACTGAATTTCTACATACAAAAGAACACGATTAGACCACTTGATTAAAAATGTATCAGTGACCTAAATGTTAAGAGCTAAAATTATAAAATACCTGAGACAAAACATGAATAAGTCTTTATGTTCATGGTTTTGGCAACAGATACTCATATATGACACTAAAAGCAACAAAAAATAAAAACAAAGGAAAAATCGACAAGTTGGACTTTGCCAAAACTAAAATCTTTTGTGTCACAAAGGACATTGTCAAGAAAAAAAAAAAACCTACAGAATATGAAAATATATTTGCAAATCATGTATCTGAGAAAGGCTTTTACTCAGAATATATGAAGAACTCCTACACTCAAGAACAAAAATAAACAATACAATTTAAAAATGGGCAATGTAAATCAATAAAAATTTCTTCAATGAAGATATAAAAGTGGGCTATACATACATGAAAAGATTTTCAAATATTCACTAATCAACAGAGAAATGCACATGAACATTAGTAATCACTAGGGAAATGCAAATTAAAACCAGGAGATGTCACTTCATGCTCATTAGAATGGCCATTATTAAAAAGCAAATAAAAAATATGTGTTAGTGCAGATGTAAGAAGTCAAAACCCTTTTATATTGCTGGTGAGAATGTAAAATAAAGCAGCCACTGTGGAAAACAGTTTGGCGTTCCCTCAAAAATTTAAACATGTAATTACCATACAACCCAGCAATTCCACTTTTAGATATATGCCTAAAATAATTGAAAACAGAGACTCAAACAGATATTTCCATGCCAATGTTAATTGCAGCAGTATTCACAGTAACTAAAAGAAGCAAACAACTCACTTTCCACTAACAGATAAACAAAATGTGATATATTCATACAATGGGATATTTATTCAGCCATAATAAAAAATAAAATTTGTATACATGCTACAATGATTTATCCTTGAAAGCATTGCAGTAAGTGAAATCACACAGAGACAAAAGAGCAAATATTGTATATTCCAGTCTATCTGAAATATCTAAAATAGGTAAATGTATAAAGAGAGAAAGTAGTTTAGAAGTTACCAGGAGTTGGGGAAAGGGGAATTGGAAATATGTGCTTACTTCTTTAAAGAGTGTCTGTTTGGAGTGTTAAAAAGGTTTTGAAAATAGATTGTTGGACATGGTTGGATGATATTGGAATTACACTGTGAATGTAATTAATGCCACTTAATAATACACTTAAAATAATTAAAATGGCAGAATTTATATGTATTTTACCATGATAAAGAAAGAAAAAGCAGTTCATACGATTTTGATAGAAATTCCTAAGACTCTCATTAAACATTTTATGAAGTGCTGTTTTGCCCTGTGATGCCTCCAGTTAGTATTTGCATTGCTGTTGAATTCGTGAGTGACGTGTATTTTCATGTTTTTAAATATCCCTCTACTTGAATATAAGATTTGGAAACACAACCATGTCTCATATTTGCTAGCACATTTCTGAGCACTTGTTGATCAACATTCAAAAAATAATTTAAAATTTGAGCATTTGCTTAAATCTCAAAATGGAAAAACATTAAGTCATTGTATACAACCAATTACTCCTAATCTTTCTTTAGATAATAGAAATTATATATGTAGACTATATTATATGATGATATATAAGTATGTGTACATTATATCATAATTATATTCATATGTAATAATTATTAATTTACTCAACACTTGTGATACTACACTAGTTTATAAAGCTGACTATCTTTGTGACTCCACCCTGTATTTTCTAGAATTTTTTAAAGAATGGGCAAGAAATATCCAGCTCATTATTTTCTTTTGCAGAGTATATTCACATACCATTAGAAATAAAACACTCATGATTTGTAATACATATTTTAAAGACAAATTCTAACAAGAACTAGTAAATGTTTTCATGTTGAAAAACATTGAAATCAAGTAGAAATAATTGTTTCTTTTTGAATACAGAGGGAAAGAGAACAGAAAATAATTACTTTTGCTCATCTACGTCACTTCACAAAAATGAAATATTTCTTTTCATCTATCCAATCTCCAGTGGTAGTTGAAGGCTCAAGCTCAGTGTTATTCGAGGACATCTGTGTTACTTCATTCCACTTGAATTCACTTCCTTTTTAAAGAGTTAGTCTCTAACTTGGCAGTTAATTTATACAGCCTTATTATATATTACAAATATAATAATGATAAATAGTTACAGGGCATCTGCTATGCATCATTCGCAGTTCCAAGTGTTTTACATATATAAATTCATGAAATCTCCAGGCAACTTTATGAGACAGGTAAAATTATTAGTTGCATTTTGCAGATAAATGTATTAGTTTTGGAAAAATTAAGAGTCTTGCTCAAGGTCATATAGCTAAAAGGTGTCAGGCTCAGATAAGAATATATCTTTTAAACATCTCAATTACTATTGGTCTTTCAAAACAAATATACTATGCTATGCCATGCCATTCAATGCCATGCCATGCTATGTTATTCTTACCCCATTATTGTCTGCTGTGGGTTGAACTGTGTCCTTCTAAAAGATATGTTGAAGTCCTAACGCCTCATATTTGTAATGTGACTTTATTGGGAAACAAGGTCTGTGCAGATGTAACTAAGCTAAAATAAAGTGATATTAGATTAAGGTGGGTCCTAATCCAGTAGGACTCAAGCCCTTATAGGAAGAGTTGAATATACGCAGGCTCACAGAGGGAAGAATGCCATGTGAAGATGGAGTCTGAGATTGAATTTAGGAATCTACAAGTCCAAGAATGCTAAGAATTAGTGGCAACCAGCAGAGCTAAGAAGTTGCAAGAAATGATTCTTACCTAAGAACTTTAGAGGGATCATAGGCCTACAGATACCTTAATTTAATACTTCTGACCTACAGGACTTTGAGAGAATATATGTTTTTAAACCACATAATTTGTGGTAGTACTTGGTTATGGCTGTTCTAGGAAACTAACAAAATGTCTCAGAGTGTTTCATCAATTTAGGATTTAAAATTGCTTCAGTTCACAAATTTTCAATGTTTAATTTTGTACATTAGTAGCATTACTTTAAAATTAACAGGAACCTTAATGTTAAAGCAAACAAACCAACAAACAAGGAAGCAGTCCTGAGGGGCTTTCTGGTGAGGCCCCTGGTGACACCCTCTAGGTCTTAAAGTTTCTTGATACACAGTTGTGAAAAATAACAAACCCAATTTAAAGTTATTATTTAATTTGTGTGAAAACTGAAGCTTAAAGAACTTTATTCTCTTATATACGGTCATCCAGATAGATGGTGGCAGACCTCTCACTTTGGTATGTATTGTTCTTTTATTTCTTTATTAATTTTCTACACTATGCAGGGCTTCAATTTAAAGACCGACTTCTGAAAATAGCTCTTATTGATTTTCTCATCATAAAAATATTATATTTTATCTCAAGAAAATTTATTAAATAAAAACAGTAAAATGAAGAAATGAAAAGTCTAATTAACACTCTATAAAAGAACTGTAAATGTTTGGTGGATTTACACATAAACACTTAACTCTGAAATTAGATCCTGGAATCTCTATTGCCTAGTCAGCAAGCAATCTTACAGTCAAAGAAACATCAATCCATCAGCCAAAAGATATTTACACAGAAATAACATTTTATTACTCTTTTTCTTGTAATTCACAACACTTTGAAAACCCTCTTTCTCTAGTTCTTCTCATTCCACAATTTACTTGAAATTCTGCAGCCACCATTCCCATCCTTTACTCTTAACAATACACACATTTCCTTTCATCAGGAAACTCACCCTTTTTCTCCAACTTGTCCTTTCATCTCTCTTCCATTCTCCAGATGCTTTTTTTGCAAAGTTCAGGAAACTTTCTCATAGAAAATCTACACAAAATGTAGCAATAACCTAAGCAGACATATTTTATCTGGTCCTACCCTTGGTACACATACACATGTACTAGTTTGCATCATGCTTTAGTCAGAAACACTGTCATCACTAGGAGTTCTCTTAAAATATTTGTTTTATTTATCCTTTTAAACGACTTTTTTCTCATTATAAATCAAGAAATATCATTGATTATTGTACCTTAATTTTTACAAAGGATTAAGCAGATGCATTTATGGTAGGTATATATTTTTAAACATATCTAGGCTATTTTAATGTCATATATGCTATTGTTAAAATTCTAAACCATACAAGAGTGAATAAATGAGACTTCTGTCTTCATCTCTCGATGTTGAGAAGTTGAAGGTACTTTATTCCCATATTTACAATAAAATACAATGCAACAAACTGTACATTCATGACCAGTTTTGAACCCATTATAAAGCTAAGTTGACAGAGCAACTGTGATATTGTGAAACACGTATATTTAGTCTTCAGTCCCCACTTTTTGACATTCAACTCATAAAATCCTTGGAATATCCAGTGTTGTAAAATTTTCTATGCTACTGACTTGACTAGTGGCTGACAACCTCTAGGTAGCCACAGAATTGGGCTGGTCACTAGAAAGACTAAGGCAGGATTAGAGGGCTGAGACTTTCAGTACCACTCCTAAACCTTCAGCGGGGAGAGAGGGGCTAAAAGTTCAGTTGAGCACCAACAGCAAATGGTTTAATCAATCATGCCTATGTAATAAAGCCTCCATAAAACCCTTCAAAAAACAGGATTCAGAATGCTTCTGGATAGCTGAACATGTAGAAGTTTTTGAAGAGTGGCATGCATGAGGAATGTATGAAGGCTCCATGCCTCTTCACCCATGCCTTGCTGTTTGCATCTTTTCATTTGTACCCTTTGTATTATTCTTTATAATAAACTGATAAACTTGAGTTACATTTTCCTGAGTTCTGTGAGCCACTCCAGCAAATTAACTGAACCCAGAGAAGTGCTGTGAAAGCCCCAATTTATAGTGGGTCAATCATAAACACAGGTAAAAAATCTGGGGGCTTATGGTTGGCATCAGAAGTGGAAGGCAATTTTGTAGGACTGAGCCCTCAACCTGTAGGATCTGATGATATCTCCAGGGAGACAGTGCCAGATTTGAATTAGAACACATCCAGTTGCAGAATTTATTGCTTTCTTGGCATGTGGGGGAAAAACACCTACACATTTAGTCACAGAAGTCTTCTATGTTGATTCTGGAGTGAAAGTTTAGGAAAAACAGTTTGCATGTTTTTCATTCAGATCAACCCACTGCCCCAAAATTTCATTAGAGACAGCAACCTGCAGAGAGAGCAGAGAAACCTGGAGGGAGAGAGAAGTGAGCGCTGGCTTACTTATTGAAGACATAAATGGGTACTTGCAACAGGAGCTCAGCATATATAATGCAAATTTTTGAAGGCTGCATTTGAGTTGGTGGGACATTGTAATGCCCTGGGTGTCATAGATATTGAGGTATTTTACACTCTTTGGAAAGCGTTTATCAACAATCTCACTGAGTATTCATAAAAACTATCAAAATGAGTCCTAAGAAAGTTTCCATTGTAGATCAAATGTAGAGGAGGGCAATAGCAGTTCTGTTAGAGAAGGAAGACTCCCACTTGAGCCCTTCTCTAAATCCACTATAGAACAAAAGCCTTAATTTATGCAGAGGTGGGCAACTTACACCACTGCCTTTAGGATACTGGAGAAAATTTATTGCATCTAGAATAAAACATGGGAAAAATATCTACTCCTGAATCAGGTGAAGATCTATGAACTGGACTCTGAACTAAGCTAATGGAGGTGAAAAGAAATAAGTAGGAGCCATTCCCCAAACCTAGGATACTGTGACTGCCTAAGACTTAAAGCTTGATCAAACCATTTAAGAATGCTTCTCAGGTACTGGCAGCCAAGCTGCCAAGCTTTGAAACACAAGTAATGATTGAGAACTGCAGAGAGCAGGATAAGAAAAGAATAAGAACATGCAAAAAATAACACTCTCTGAGGCACAATGTAAAAGGAAGGCCAATACTCAGGTCAAACCAATCTACACACTAAACACATGGTATTGCTACAGGAATGTGCATCCTATTGCGCATTGATAATAACTATAACAACAATATACTTCTTCTCAGCTCATCACCTGAATTAATTAATTAGTTAGCTTAAACTCCTGCACTGAAGGCATTCAAGAGAAAAGGTATAACCATTTTCAGCATTAAAAAACTGTTTACTTCAGTGTGTATTGTCCTAAACAGATCGCAGGTGGCTTTCAACAAAAACTATAAGACAAACAAAATTATCTGAGATAGCACACTGCTAAGAGACCAAGTAATAATTAAAACCATATTTTAAATGACACAGATATTAGAATTTATGCTAGGGCATTTAAAATAGTTATGATTGATATGTTAAAACATCCCATGGAAAAGGTGTACAATATGCAGGATCATATTAGGAATTTCAGTAGAAAAATTTATACCAATAAAAAAATAAATTATTGAAAGAATACAAGTACAGGACACAACTCAAACAAAAGAAAAAATTTCAAATGGAAATATTAGAAATTAAAAACATACTAACAGAGACATAAAGACTGTCTTTGTATGCTTGGCACACCTAAGGGAATAATCAACTCAAATCAGAAAATCAGACAATAGAAATTATACCAATTGAAAAACAAAAAGAAAAATATAAAACACTCAAGAGTTGTCTGGAAATACCATATGGTCTAACTTAGTGTAATTAGAATTCTAGAGGAAAATAAAAGAGAATAGGGCAAGAGAAATTGTTTAAAAAAGAATGGCTGAGAATATTTCAGAATTAATGACAACCATCAAACTATAAAAACACAAATCTCAGAACAAAACAACTGGTGTTTTTTAAAGAAAAGTATGTACATTATGTTCAAACTGGTGAAAACATTAGACAAAGAATAATAAAGCAAATATGGCAAAAAGGCAAATTAAATACAGATAAACAAATATATAAGTTATGGTCTGATACCACACAAGCCAGAATATAATCAATCCAATGAAATAGGAAAAGATACTACTTATGGGAGAAACCGAATGATATGGTTTGGCTCTGTATCCCCACCCAAATCTCACCTTGAATTGTACTCCCATAATTCCTACGTGTTGTGGGAGGGACCCGGTGGGAGACAATTTGAATCATGTGGGTGGTGTCTCACGTACTGTTTTCAGGGTAGCTAATATGTCTCATGAGATCTGATGGTTTTATCAGGAGTTTCCACTTTTGCATGTTTCTCATTTTTTCTCTTGCTGCTGCCATGTAAGAAGTGCCTTTGCCTCCTGTCATGGTGCTGAGGACTCCCCAGACATGTGGAACTGTAAGTACAATTAAACCTCTTTTTATTCCCAGTCTCAAGTAAGTCTTTATCAGTACAGATTTTATGACAAAGGCTTGGAGCTAACACAACCTGTGGATAATTAACATTGTTATCCGCCCTTTCAAGGAGCAGTCTTGCATGGCAATGATCAAAGGTCAGTTTCTGGACACCATAAGTAAATAAACTTATCTAGATAAACTCCTTTACACTCCCTTGCATCTACTTCTCACCCTCTGCATCAGGGTAAGGGAATTAGCTGCATTCAGCTTTTATTCTCTCCCGAAGCTTTGCAAAACCTCCCGGCCTTCCAAGAGGGTTTGTGTCTTGTCCTAGATCCCTGAAAATGTGGAATCAACTTTGGAACTGGTTTACAGGCAGGGGTTGGAATAGTTTGGAAGGCTCAGAAGAAGACAGGAAAATTTGCGAAAGTTTGAAACTTCCTGGAGACTTGTTGAATGACTTTGCCCAAAATGCTGATAGTGATATGGACAATAAAGTCCAGGCTGAGGTGGCCTCAGTTGGAAATGAGGAACCTTTTGGGAACTGGAGCAAAGGTGACTCTTTTTATGTTTTAGCAAAAAGACTGTCATCATTTTGCCTCTTCCCTAGATATTTGAATTGAGAAAGATGATTTAGGGAATTTAGTGGAAAAAATTTCTAAACAGCAAAGCATTCAAGAGATAACTTGGGTGCTGTTAAAGGCATTCAATTTTAAAAGGGAAGCTGATCATAAAAGTTCAGAAAATTTGCAGCCTGACAATGGGATAGAAAACAAAATCTCATTTTCTGAGGAGAAATTCAAGCCAGCTGCAGAAATTTGCATAAGTAGCTAGGAGCCAAGTGTTAATCACGAAAACAATTGGGAAAGTGTCTCCACAGCCTCTCCCATCATGGACTTGGAGATTTAGGGGGAATAAATGGTTTTGTGGGCTGGGTCCAGGGTCTCTCTGCTCTGTGTAGTCTAGAGACTTGGTGCCCTGCTTCCCAGCCATTCTAGCCATTAATAAAAGCGGTTAAGGTACAGCTTGGGCTATTGCTTCAGATGGTGGAAGCCCCAAGCCTTGGCAGCTTCCACATGGTGTTGATCCTGCATATGCATAGAAGTGAAGGATTGAGGTTTGAGGACCTCTGCCGAGATTTCAGAGAATGTATGGGAATGCCTGGATGCCCAGGCAGAAGTTTGCTGCAGGAGTAGGGCCCTCATGGAGAAACTCTGATAGGGCAGTGCAGAAGGAAAATGTGGGGTCAGATCCCCCACACAGAGTCCCCACTGGGGCACTGCCTACTGGAGCTGTGAGTAGAGGGCCACCATCCTCCAGACCCAAGAATGGTAGATCCACTGACAGCTTGCACTGTGTGCCTGGAAAAGCCACAGACACTCTATGCCAGCCCATAAAAGCAGCCAGGAGAGGGGCTATACCCTGGAAAGACACAGTGGTGGAGCTGCCAAGGGCGTGGGAGCCCAACTCTTGCATCAGTGTGACCTGACTGTGAGACATGGAGTCAAAGATTATTCTGGAGCTTTAATATTTGACTGCACCACTGGATTTCAGACTTGCATGGGGCCTGTCGCCCCTTTGTTTTGCCAATTTCTCGTATTTGAAATGGCTGTATTTACTCAATGCCTATACCCCATCATATCTAGGAAGTAATTAACTTGCTTCTGATTTTACAGGCTCATAGGTGGAAGGGACTTTCCTTGTCTCAGCTGAAACTTTGGACTGTGGGCTTTTCAGTTAATGCTGAAATGTGTTAAGACTTTGGGGGACTGTTGGGAAGGCATGATTGGTTTTGAAATGTGAGGACAGGAGATTTGGGATGGTCCAGGGGCAGAATGAAATGGTTTGGCTGTGTCCCCACCCAAATCTTATCTTGAATTTCCACATGTTGTCAGAGGGACCCAGTGGGAGATAATTGAATCATGGGAGTGGGTCTTTCCTGTGTTATTCTTCTGACAGTGAATATGTTTCATGAGATCTGATGGTTTTATAAGGTGGAGTTTCCCCACACAAGCTCTCTCTTTGCCTGCTGCCATGCATGTAAGACTTGACTTGCTCCTCCTTGCCTTCTGCTATCCATGTAAGACTTGACTTGCTCCTCCTTGCCTTCTGCCATGATTGTGAGGCCTCCCCAGTCATGTGGAACTGTAAGTCCATTAAGCCTTTATTCCTTTATAAATTATCCAGTCTTGGGTATGTCTTTATCAGCAGTTTGAAAATGGATTAATACACTAGGTCATGAAAAATAAGGAAAAATTAATACTGTTTCAAATATGGAGGCTAAGAAGACATGATAACTAAATGTATTGTGGAATAACTAATTATATTCAAGAAAAGAACAAGACAATGAGTGGGAAAACTGGTGATATTTGAATAAACTCTCTAGTTTAGCTGAGAGTATGGTACCGGAGTTATTTTCTTGTGTTGATACTCATGGTAATGTAAAATGTTAACATAGGGAGCCATTGGGTGAAGGATATATAGAGGTACTTCCCTCTATTTCTACAACTCTTCTGTAATCTAAAATTAATCTCAAAATAAATAGTTAAAATGAAGACAAAATCTAAATGACCAAAAAGTGAATAAATAGAAAAAAATCTACACATCCTCACCTTTCCATGTTCAACATTTTTCAGAAGACATACAAATGCCAAGAATTATATAGAAAAATGCTCAAGATAACTAATCGTCAGAAAAGTATAAATTAAAACCACAAGGAGATTCCACTTTATACTAGTAAACATGGCTGTTACTCAAAGGACAAAAAATAATAGATGTTGGTGAGGATGTGGAGATAGAGTTACACTTATACATGGCTGTTGGGGAAGCAAATTATTGCAGCTCTATGGAAAACAGTATGGAGATTTCTCACGAACTAAAAGTAGAACTACCTTTCGATCCTGCAATCTCACTACTATTTATCTACCCAAAGGTAATAAAATCATTATATCACAAAGACACCTACACTTGCAGGTTATCACAGCACTATTCACAATAGCAATGACATGGAATCAACTTATGTTTCCATGAACAAATTATTAGACAAAAAATTATGGTATACAATGAATACTATTCAGTCATGTAAAAGAAAGAAATCATGTCTTTTGCAGCAACTTGGACAGAACTGAAGGCACTATCTTAAGTGAAACTACTCAGAAACGGAAGGTAAAATCCCACATGTTCTCATTTATGAAAGCTAAATAATGTGTACACATGACATAGAGTGCGGAATATTAGACATGGAAACTCAGAAGCATAGGAGGGTGGCGGAGGGGTGAGAGATGAGAAATTACATAATTGGTACAATGTACATTATTTGGGTGATGGTTACACTAGAATATCTGACTTCACCACTACACAATATATCCATGTTGTGTAGTATAACAAAACTACACTTGTACCCCTTAAATGTATACAAATAAATTTAAAAAAATTAAAAAATACATACACTCCATATTCTTCTAGAAATGTGGAATATATTTTTATTTTCCTAAGCCTTATATAACACTGCATACTCTTTTTATCTATTAAGATAGACTGAAATAATGGTAAACTGATGTTCATTGATTAAAATTTGTATGCTTTGAAACATATGACCCAAAGGCCCAAATCATGTAAGAAACATTTCATAAAGTACTTTATTTTTGTAAAATATAAATTTCTGGGAAATAATTTCTACTTTAACTTTTTTTCTCTTACTGGATTGTTAGTTACACTTTAGGTGATTAGGCTGGTAAAGTGCAGGCTAGCTACAGAAGTATATGCTCATTATCTTTAAAAGTTTAGCATTTTTTGGTTGTCTGGACAATGTGAATATGTTTGTTTGCTTACATGCACTATATTTTTCCCCAACACCATAAAGTTTCTCTAAGGCAAAACAATTTCAATGTGAACTTCTTGGTTTAAAAATATGTCTGTTAATTTTTTTTTCTTTTTTACTGATCCAACTGGGGAACAAGTTAGTCTATGAATCCTTTAATTCTCCTCCCATAAAGACATTTAAATAAAGCTTGTTCTTTTAAAATAGATGGGTATTTATGACTGTATTCTCAAATAAAATGCTGTGCAAATGACTCTGAGTGACTTTTGAGGTTAGGTTATAACATGCCATGGATCTTCTAGTAGTTCTCTCTGGGAGTCTCTGTTACAATGTACAAAGGCCAGCTACCAAATGATGACTATATGAAAGGACCACAGAAAGTGACTACAAAAAGAGAAGGAGAGAGAGACCCAATAATTCCACTAGTTTTAGTGTCCAGATATTTGAATCTTTTCATTCTAGTGCAAAACATGTGAGGGAAGAAGCCTTCATGAGGACTGCAGACACCTCTTGATGCAAATGTATGAGTTAACAAATGAGAATTGCAGTTGAGTGTAGGCAACTTCCATATTCATGAGCAAAATAAATGATAGCTAGTGTTTTAAGTCACTGTTTTGGTATAGTTTGTTTTACATCCATAGATAACCGAAAAAGGAAATTATTTAGAATCATCTATAGGGCTGTTACTGCATTTGGATACATCACATTTTGTTCCAACTAATAGCCTTAAATCTTAAAATCCTGAAAGAGAGAATGTGTCTGTGATTGTCTCTCTGTCTTTTATCCTGAGATAAGCTTTCTGTACCTCAAAGGCTTTACTTTCATCAACAGCTAAATTTGTCAAAACTGTTATCTTACGCAATGTACTTAACTGAGCTGTTTATATTAATGAAAAAGAGTTTTGCATAACATATCTTTTTTTTTTTTTTCCAGTATTTGAAGAGATTTATTCTGAGCCAAATATGAGTGACCATGGCCGGTGACACAGCCCTCAAGGAGGTCCGGAGAATATGTGCCTGTAAAGATTTTTTTAAATTGGGGTACGGGGAAGGTACCAAGTTAAGATGCATGTGGTTACAAATAAGAATTTTTAAAAAGGCAGAATAAACATCTTGTAATAAACTTAATAAGAAATATATAAAAGAGGGGGTAGGAGCCAAGATGGCCGAATAGGAACAGCTCTGGTCTACAGCTCCCAGCGTGAGCGACGGAGAAGACGGGTGATTTCTGCATTTCCATCTGAGCTTTGAGGAGAGCAGTGGTTCTCCCAAAATGCAGCTGGAGATCTGAGAACAGGCTGACTGTCTCCCCAAGTGGGTCCCTGACCCCTGACCCCCGAGCAGCCTAACTGGGAGGCACCCCCCAGCAGGGGCAGACTGACACCTCACATGGCCGGCTGGGTTCTCCAACAGACCTGCAGCTGAGGGTCCTGTCTGTTAGAAGGAAAACTAACAGAAAGGACATCCACACCAAAAACCCATCTGTACATCACCATCATCAAAGACCAAAAGTAGATAAAACCACAAAGATGGGGAAAAAACAGAGCAGAAAAACTGGAAACTCTAAAAAGCAGAGTGCCTCTCCTCCTCCAAAAGAAAGCAGTTCCTCACCAGCAACGGAACAAAGCTGGACGGAGAATGACTTTGAAGAGCTGAGAGAAGAAGGCTTCAGACGATCAAATTAATCCGAGCTATGGGAGGATATTCAAACCAAAGGCAAAGAAGTTGAAAACTTTGAAAAAAATTTAGAAGAATGTATAACTAGAATAACCAACACAGAGAAGTGCTTAAAGGAGCTGATGGAGCTGAAAACCAAGGCTCGAGAACTACGTGAAGAATGCAGAAGCCTCAGGAGCCGATGCGATCAAATGGAAGAAAGGGTATCAGCCCTGGAAGATGAAATGAATGAAATGAAGCGAGAAGGGAAGTTTAGAGAAAAAAGAATAAAAAGAAACGAGCAAAGCCTCCAAGAAATGTGGGACTATGTGAAAAGACCAAATCTACGTCTGATAGGTGTACCTGAAAGTGACGGGGAGAACGGAAACAAGTTGGAAAACACTCTGCAGGATATTATCCAGGAGAACTTCCCCAATCTAGCAAGGCAGGCCAACATTCAGATTCAGGAAATACAGAGAACGCCACAAAGATACTCCTCGAGAAGAGCAACTCCAAGACACATAATTGTCAGATTCACCAAAGTTGAAATGAAGGAAAAAATGTTAAGGGCAGCCAGAGAGAAAGGTCAGGTTACCCTCAAAGGGAAACCCATCAGACTAACAGCGGATCTCTCCGCAGAAACCCTGCAAGCCAGAAGAGAGTGGGGGCCAATATTCAACATTCTTAAAGAAAAGAATTTTCAACCCAGAATTTCATATCCTGCCAAACTAAGCTTCATAAGTGAAGGAGAAATAAAATACTTTACAGACGAGCAAATGCTGAGAGATTTTGTCACCACCAGGCCTGCCCTAAAAGAGCTCCTGAAGGAAGCGCTAAACATGGAAAGGACAACCGGTACCAGCCACTGCAAAATCATGCCAAAATGTAAAGACCATTGAGACTAGGAAGAGACTGCATCAACTAACGAGCAAAATAACCAGCTAACATCATAATGACAGGATCAAATTCACACATAACAATATTAACTTTAAATGTAAATGGACTAAATGCTCCAATTAAAAGACACAGACTGGCAAATTGGATAAAGACTCAAGACCCATCAGTGTGCTGTATTCAGGAAATCCATCTCACATGCAGAGACACACATAGGCTCAAAATAAAAGGATGGAGGAAGATCTACCAAGCAAATGGAAAACAAAAAAAGGCAGGGGTTGCAATCCTAGTCTCTGATAAAACAGACTTTAAACCAACAAAGATCAAAAGAGACAAAGAAGGCCATCACATAATGGTAAAGGGATTAATTCAACAAGAAGAGCTAACTATCCTAAATATATATGCACCCAATACAGGAGCACCCAGATTCATAAAGCAAGTCCTGAGTGACCTACAAAGAGACTTAGACTCCCACACATTAATAATGGGAGACTTTAACACCCCACTGTCAACATTAGACAAATCAATGAGACAGAAAGTCAACAAGGATACCCAGGAATTGAACTCTGCTCTGCACCAAGCGGACCTAATAGACATCTACAGAACTCTCCACCCCAAATCAACACAATATACATTTTTTTCAGCACCACACCACACCTATTCCAAAATTGACCATATATTTGGAAGTAAAGCTCTCCTCAGTAAATGTAAAAGAACAGAAATTATAACAAACTATCTCTCAGATCACAGTGCAATCAAGCTAGAACTCAGGATTAAGAATCTCACTCAAAACTGCTCAACTACATGGAAACTGAACAACCTGCTCCTGAATGACTACTGGGTACATAACAAAATGAAGGCAGAAATAAAGATGTTCTTTGAAACCAACGAGAACCAAGACACAACATACCAGAATCTCTGGGATGCATTCAAAGCAGTGTGTAGAGGGAAATTTATAGCACTAAATGCCCATAAGAGAAAGCAGGAAAGATCCAGAATTGACACCCTAACATCACAATTAAAAGAACTAGAAAAGCAAGAGCAAACACATTCAAAAGCTAGCAGAAGGCAAGAAATAACTAAAATCAGAGCAGAACTGAAGGAAATAGAGACACAAAAAACCTTTCAAAAAATTAATGAATCCAGGAGCTGGTTTTTTGAAAGGATCAACAAAATTGATAGACCACTAACAAGATTAATAAAGAAAAAAAGAGAGAAGAATCAAATAGATGCAATAAAAAATGATAAAGGGGATATCACCACCGATCCCACAGAAATACAAACTACCATCAGAGAATACTACAAACACCTCTATGCAAATAAACTAGAAAATCTAGAAGAAATGGATAAATTCCTCAACACATACACCCTCCCAAGACTAAACCAGGAAGAAGTTGAATCTCTGAATAGACCAATAACAGGAGCTGAAATTGTGGCAATAATCAATAGCTTACCAACCAAAAAAAGTCCAGGACCAGATGGGTTCACAGCCGAATTCTACCAGATGTACAAGGAGGAAGTGGTACCATTCCTTCTGAAACTATTCCAATCAATAGAAAAAGAAGGAATCCTCCCTAACTCATTTTATGAGGCCAGCATCATCCTGATACCAAAGCCTGGCAGAGACACAACAAAAAAAGAGAATTTTAGACCAAAATCCTTGATGAACATTGATGCAAAAATCCTCGATAAAATACTGGCAAACCGAATCCAGCAGCACATCAAAAAGCTTATCCACCATGATCAAGTGGGCTTCATCCCTGGGATGCAAGGCTGGTTCAATATACGCAAATGAATAAATGTAATCCAGCATATAAACAGAACCAAAGACAAAACCCACATGATTATCTCAATAGATGCAGAAAAGGCCTTTGACAAAATTCAACAGCCCTTCATGCTAAAAACTCTCAATAAATTAGGTATTGATGGGATGTATCTCAAAATAATAAGAGCTATCTATGACAAACCCACAGCCGGTATCATACTGAATGGGCAAAAACTGGAAGCATTCCCTTTGAAAACTGGCACAAGACAGGGATGCCATCTCTTACCACTTCTATTCAACATAGTGTTGGAAGTTCTGGCCAGGGCAATTCGGCAGGAGAAGGAAATCAAGGGTATTCAATTAGGAAAAGAGGAAGTCAAATTGTCCCTGTTTGCAGACGACATGATTGTATATCTAGAAAACCCCATTGTCGCAGCCCAAAATCTCCTTAAGCTGATAAGCAACTTCAGCAAAGTCTCAGGATACAAAATCAATGTACAAAAATCACAAGCATTCTTATACACCAATAACAGACAAACAGAGAGCCTAATCATGAGTGAACTCCCATTCACAATTGCTTCAAAGAGAATAAAATACCTAGGAATCCAACTTACAAGGGATGTGAAGGACCTCTTCAACGAGAACTACAAACCACTGCTCAAGGAAATAAAAGAGGATACAAACAAATGGAAGAACATTCCATGCTCATGGGTAGGAAGAATCAATATCGTGAAAATGGCCATACTGCCCAAGGTAATTTACAGATTCAATGCCATCCCCATCAAGCTACCAATGACTTTCTTCACAGAATTGGAAAAAACTACTTTAAAGTTCATATGGAACCAAAAAAGAGCCCGCATTGCCAAGTCAATCCTAAGCCAAAAGAACAAAGCTGGAGGCATCACACTACCTGACTTCAAACTATACTATAAGGCTACAGTAACCAAAACAGCATGGTACTGGTACCAAAACAGAGATATAGATCAATGGAACAGAACAGAGCCATCAGAAATAACGCCACATATCTACAACTATCTGATCTTTGACAAACCTGAGAAAAACAAGAAATGGGGAAAGGATTCCCTATTTAATAAATGGTGCTGGGAAAACTGGCTAGCCATATGTAGAAAGCTGAAACTGTATCCCTTCCTTACACCTTATACAAAAATCAATTCAAGATGGATTAAAGACTTAAATGTTAGACCTAAAACCATTAAAAACCCTAGAAGAAAACCTAGGCATTACCATTCAGGACATAGGCATGGGCAAGGACTTCATGTCTAAAACACCAAAAGCAATGGCAACAAAAGCCAAAATTGACAAATGGGATCTAATTAAACTCAAGAGCTTCTGCACATCAAAAGAAACTACCATCAGAGTGAACAGGCAACCTACAAAATGGGAGAAAATTTTTGCAACCTACTCATCTGACAAAGGGCTAATATCCAGAATCTACAATGAACTCCAACAAATTTACAAGAAAAAAACAAACAACCCCATCAAAAAGTGGGCAAAGGACATGAACAGACACTACTCAAAAGAAGACATTTATGCAGCCAAAAAACACATGAAAAAATGCTCACCATCACTGGCCATCAGAGAAATGCAAACCAAAACCACAATGAGATACCATCTCACACCAGTTAGAATGGCAATCATTAAAAAGTCAGGAAACAACAGGTGCTGGAGAGGATGTGGAGAAATAGGAACACTTTTACACTGTTGGTGGGACTGTAAACTAGTTCAACCCTTGTGGAAGTCAGTGTGGTGATTCCTCAGGGATCTAGAACTAGAAATTCCATTCGACCCAGCCATCCCATTACTGGGTATATACCCAAAGGACTATAAATCATGCTGCTATAAAGACACATGCACACGTATGTTTATTGTGGCATTATTCACAATAGCAAAGACTTGGAACCAACCCAAATGTCCAACAATGATAGACTGGATTAAGAAAATGTGGCACATATACACCATGGAATACTATGCAGCCATAAAAAATGATGAGTTCATGTCCTTTGTAGGGACATGGAGGAAATTGGAAATCATCATTCTCAGTAAACTATCGCAAGAACAAAAAACCAAACACCACATATTGTCACCCATAGGTGGGAATTGAACAATGAGAACACATGGACACAGGAAGGGGACCATCACACTTCAGGGACTGTTGTGGGTTGGGGGGGAGGGGGGAGGGATAGCATTGGGAGATATACCTAATGCTAGATGACAAGTTAGTGGGTGCAGCGCACCAGCATGGCACATGTATACATATGTAACTAACCTGCACATTGCGCACATGTACCATAAAACCTAAAGTATAATAATAATAATAAAAAGAAATATATAAAAGAAGAAAAACATATTGAAATGTATATAGTGTTCTTAAATAGTAAAATTCAGTATAACAATGTCAGCTCTTCCTTAGTTAATCTACTATTTTTATGTGATCCTGATAAAACGGCCAACAGGAACTAAAGTTAGACAAGCTGATTATAATGTATCTATGGGGAAAAGAAAATTCAAGAATGAATATAGAATTCTAAACAGGGAAGATAATAAGGAAAGAATGTAATTAAAACACTGTGCTGCTATCACATAAATAGACATATCAATGAAACAGATTAGAAAGTCCAGGAATGGACACAAAAAAACCATACAGGAATTATAATAAAAAATGAATTTTCAAATCAATGGAGAAAATACGGATTATTCAGTAAATGGTATTGAAACATCTGACTAATAAAGCAGGAAAAAAGAAACACGTTTGGATTAATACTTTATATTATATATCAAGAAAAACTCCAAGTTGATCAAATATCTGAATCCTAAAACCAAAACCATAAAAGCACTAAGAAAAAAATGGAAGAATTTTGTTTAATCTCAAAGTTGGAAAGGTCTTTCTATACGTGAAGGAAAACCCTGAAGTCACAAAGGAAAATATTGATAAATCCAACTCTGTAGAAATAAAAATGCATACATAAAACATCCAGTATAAATCAGAAGATAAATGACAGACTGGGAAAAAGTATTTGCAACTCATATTCAAAGGCTTAATTTCTTTAACGAATAAGAAACAACATCAATGATTCAAAGAAAAACATGAAGAAGAAATAGAAAAAGATAATTTGTAGAAAGGAAAATCAAGCAATTATAAAAATTAAGTGGTATTCAATCTCAGTTCTTATTTTTTAAAAATATCAATCAAAACTACAATGAGCTGTACGTTTTCATCTATTGCATTATCAAAGAGCAAAAGTTTGAGAATTCACTAGATTGCTCTGCCAGTTTTAGGGTTATTGTCCCTCAGCTCCAATCCCACCTTCTGAACCTGTGATGCTGGTGCTGGCACTCTGCACCCCACATTCATCATTGCCATCTGGCTCCACGGTAGGCTCAGCCAATGCGAGGTACAAGAGGTAGAGAGGAAAGCTGAAAGAGGAAAAAGGGACTTATTCCTCCCTGTCCGCTTCCTCTTCCTGTCAATTTCACCTCAGCAAATTCTTTCACCTGCAGCATCAGTTCTTAGCCACTGAAGCAGCTGAGTCCAGTTTGCAGTTTTTCCACCACTTGTAGATTGAGCCTGATTATTCTTCCCTCAGAGAACCATCACTAGCCAACCAGTGCTCCCTGCCAGAAGTCTGGTCGCAGCCCCAGCGGGTCCCTCCTCCAAGCTCACGGTATCAGATGAATTATACTCCGTGCTCAGAGATACGAGTTTCAATAGTGGAGGTCCCTCCTCTAAGTTTCTCAATTTTAATAATTTCAACTTATTCACTTGTTCTCCTTACCCCTAGAGATGGTGGCTGTTTTCTGCAATTGCTACCTCCCTGATACCTTAGTATTCCATTCTTGCCTTAATTTTCTTCTTTACACCTAGTCAATTATCTTTCTGAAGGCTTTCGTTTAAGCAAGTTTCCTGTTAACTTGCTTTATTGTTTGGGTGTCTTTTGACAGAAAAAATTTTAGCTGTGATATGCAAGTCAATATTGCATTCTTTATATTTTAAATAAGAAAAGCTACTCAAATGCTGCGATAACTGCAGACTATTATCTCATTTCTGGGTTATGTTTTTCCTTTTAAAACCTTAGGCAAGATTTGCAGTATCTGTTTCAAGCCATACAGACATTGGAGCCCAGATTATAAAATTCTATTTTTCAGCCTTACCACAGATTCACTGTAAGAAACTATAAAAATTGCTTGAATTTGGAGATGACATAATAACACATCTGGGAAATATGACCTTCATTTACATCATGTTCTTATTCCTCTACTATTAGCCTCTTGGTGCCTAAAAATTGACCTGCAGCAACTTCAAATCTCAAAAGCTAAAGTAGAAGTGAGTACTTGAAGGTAAAAGTTTTTCAAGTATCAGTTGCACATGGAAGTAATTGAGAGGTGCTATAAAAAGAGGAAGGAAGTATTAAACTTAGCTCTCTTTTCATCTCTGTGGTGACTTGATCCTCAGAATAATCTACACTTACAAGATATTTTCTTGGCTCTCTCCTGGCTTCTGACATCACAGATTAAAGACAGAAAGGAACAAAGAATACTTAAATAATGGTGTCAGTAAATGGTCTTAAATTTTTCTCTAATATCTGTGTGTCATATACTCAGTCAAGTAAAAGCTGAATTAAAATTTTAAAAAATATATTTTTAAATATTTCCTCTTATTTCTATGCTCTTAATTGATGTTAGTGGCTTTAGGTACATTTTAAGACTTTGTACGTTACTTAACTCATTCGGTTATCACCTTTTAGCCAATGTATTAGTTACCCAGTTTTACCAATGTGCTATCTGAATACCCTGAAAATAGAAATAAGATGACGGTGACTATTTACATCAAATTGTGCTATTAGAATTTTAAATAAATAGGAAATAATTAAATATCTACAAAGTCATAACAACTTCTAACTCATTCTCAGTAGATGATGCTGTTTGAAACTTTTTTAATTCTGGAAAATTATAAATAACCTAGAGATAAATCAATTCTGAATTGATAATTGTTAAAATACCTAGACATTCTGATGTAATCATTAATTGAATGTGATGCCATAAATGCACATTTACATGAAGCAATATTTATCCCATATTAAGTGAAAAAAATGCTTTAAAACAACAATAAATTGCACCTCTCCTAGAGTAAGAGAGAATAGATTTTCCCTCCAATCTTAAAATTAAAAAATAAAAACAAAAGTATGCAAAAAATATGAAAGCACAGTTTTCAGACAGTAAACAATAGGCAGCAAAAAACTGTTACATCTGAGAGAAATGCTTAAAAGCATGCTTAGAAACAATTAAACTGGTGACAAAGTATTTACGTGGATACCAAAGCAATGTCCAACACTAAAAGAATACAATAAAACTCTGGACCCAATAATGTAAAACCACAATGTTCATTACCCAATCAAGAATTCAACAGGCATGCAAAGAAGCAGAAAAACATGACTCTTACCCAGGAAAAAAATAAACTACTGGAAACAGAACCAAGAATTTTCAAGATAATAGGGTTATCAACCACAGATGTTAAAAAAAATTTTATAAATAGGTACCACATTTAAGACAGTAGAGAAAAAGATGAATACAATGATGAGAGGCATAGGATATATGTAGAATGGCTCAAATAAAGTTCCATCCATTTAAAACAATATCTAAAATGAAAAATACACTGCATTGGATTAACAGCATATTACACATTGCAGAAGAGACTAGTGATATTGAAAACAAAACAATATAAAATATCCAAATGAAACACAGAGAAAAATAATAGTTAAAAACAAACAGAGCCTTGTTGGCTAGTGTGACGACATGAAATTGTGTAATACTGTCTACTAGTCTCAGAAGAAGAAGTAGGAGAGTACCAAAAGTTGAATAAATAAGGGCTTTAATAATTTTTTTATCACAGATGATATGTTGTTCTATGTACAAAATCTTTAAAAAAATCTATGAAAAATCTTTGAGAACTATTAAATACTTTTATCATGTTGATGAATGCAAGCAATAAACAAATGAATATTTAAATGAATGAAAACCAACTCTCCACATAACAGTATCAAATTTAAGAAATTTTTAGGGATATATTTAACAGGAAGTGTGCAAGTTTTGCACAATGAAAAGTATGAAATATTGCTAAGGGAAATTATGGAAGACCTAAGTGAATTAAAAACAGTAGTATCATTATGGATCAGATCCAATATTGTAAAGATTTCAAATCTCTCTAAATTTATTTACAATTTTAAAGTCATCTAAACCAAAATGGAAATCAGCAAGCCTCTCTTAAACTTTATAGAAAAACAATGTTGGATAACTAAAATTACCTGATTTCAAGACTTATTGCAAAGCTATATTAACAAAAGCAGTGTGGTATTGATATAATGGCAGAAATATAAACCAGTATAAAATAATAGGAAGGCCAAAATAGAAAAACACACATAGGGTAAATTAATTTTTCGTATAACTACCAAGGTAATTCAATGCATAAAGGATGAACTTTCAAGACATTTTGATGAAACTATTAAATATCTAAATGCATAAAAATGAACCTACCTGTTACCAAACTCTATACACAAAACTAAATCAGTATGAATAATGGATCTAAGTGTAAGGGTTACAACTACAAAAAATATGTAAAAAACTGAGCAGAAATATTTGTAGTAAGCAAATATTTTTTGATAGGACACAATATTTATAAACAATAAAAGATAAAAGACAGATGAACTTAAATTAATTAAAACAAACAAATTAAAAACTTTTTAAATGTTTTTAGCTAAGATATAATAATAGGACTAGATTTATCCTTTACCCCAAAATAGCAATAAAACCATTACCACATGTGAAACCATAGTTGTTAAGACATAGGTTATCAGACAATTAAGGTTAGTGATCTGAGAGAGAAAATAATTGAACAAAGTGAGTCATATGTTGGCCCAGCTTACTGCATGGAGAAAGTACCCAGCCAGCGATCCGAGGATGGAGAATCCATGTGGAACATAGTTTTCTTGTCTCTTTAAGAAGATAAATCTAGGAGACCAAGGAGACCAAGGCAGCAATTGTTAGCAAGGCAGAATATGAGAGAGAAGAGAGAGGCACAGAGAATCATCTTGAGATAATGACAAAAGGTTCCCTTCAAGATAGAGTTGAATACTGCATAATCTATACACAAAGGGAAATGATCTGAGGCCAGGGGAGGTAACACCTCCCCAACAACAACAACAAAAAAGATTAGGAGGAACAATTCCTAGTAAGAAATTTATGAAAGGATTAAGGAGAAAAAGCCTCAAGCTCACATGGGACTGGGAATCAATCCTATTCCCAAGAACTAAATTAGAAAGCTTCAAAATTTGTTCAGAATAATATCAATAAAGATTTTGAATCTGTAGGAGTCACAATTAGTCCTAATCTAAAGGCTTCTCTGCCTCCACCTAAAACGGCTCTAAATAAAGGCCCTGAAGAGTTAAACAATATCCAAGAAATCTAACTGCACCCCAGAACAAAGCTCAGTAGTATTTATTGGAATACAAAAATTTGCAGTGTGAGATAAAATTCCTCATGTCTGTTTCTGATGAAAAATTACAGTCATGCAAATAAGCTGAAAAGTACAACCCACGATAAAATGAAAATCAACTGATAGAAAAATACCCCCAAAAGACACAGATGGAATATTATAAGTGAATGTTTTATCTTGTATTATAATTGTACTCTATATGTTTAACAAGCTACAGGAAAGGCCGAATTAAACTTTATGTTATGTAGAATTAGGGAAGATATAAAAAAGACTCAACTCTCACACACCCAACCCTGGGCCACTCCTGAAAGTGCACTCAGGTTGCATCTGGAGTTCGTCCTGAGGGCTGGAGCAGGCAGTGTTCATCCTTGGTGCAGAAGCTACTGCCCTGGAGCTGTCTGCTTGGGCGATCCAGGCAGTGTAGTTCCCCTTAGACTGTGAGAGCCCAGCCCTACCCTGTATCACCTCTGCAGTTCCTGAGAGATGTTCCCCTCCTTCCCCAATGCCATTGCCAATTACAAGACCTAGAAGCTAAAAGCATGCTGGGCAAACACACAGGGTGAGGAAGAGGCAGTTTTTTTGTGACTATGAGGGGTGTGTCAAAACCTTCATCAGGAACTACCATCTGTCCCTTGATCTTGATTCACACAGAAGAAAAGCCATTTCTGCAGCTATTGGCTGTGGTAAAAAATTCAACACAGAATCAAATCAGTAAAAATAATGTGTACGTAATTTTGAACTTGGAACATGAGCTTTAAGAAACGTTAGCAGCTGAAAATTTTTCAGTGCCAGTATACTGGTGAAACACTCTTCAAGAAAACCGTGGAGGATGTGGGAGACACTTTGCTTCACCCAGCAGGTTGAAAGCAAGGAGAAAGGTTCAGAGGGTTCTGTGTGTCAGACAAGACTTTCCTCCGAGGTAAAACCATGGATAGAGCTTCTTGAAATGTGAGAGAAACCCAAAGAGACAGTATCACACGAAGCATGAGAGGAAACGTGAAATATGTCTCTGAAAACACTCAAATGCAAAGATTGTCTTAAGCAGCACATGAAAATTCATGCCTCCAAAAGGGATGTATGCTGATGGCGAAGAGAAGGCTGTGGTAAAACCTTCACAACTGTTTAAACTCCAGAACCATATTTTCTCTTTTCATGAAGTGGAGCATTCATTTATGTGTGAACACGCTGGTGGTGGCAAAGGTTTGCAATGAAACAAAGTCTCAGTAGTCATGCATGTGCATGATTCTGACAGGAAAATAAAATGACCGAAATAAAACAATCTTATGGACAATAGTTTTGCTTCTCATGTCATTGCATATATCCCTCCTAAACAAAACAAGAACAAGGCTTATCTTTGCCTACAAATGGAGAGTCACTGAATCGTACGACGACAAAGTGTTCTGCATAGTTGTGATACTTACCCCCAGCTAAATCTCAGATTGCTTTGTTTAAAGAACTATAGACTGAGGAGCTTAGCTATTTCCTGTCAGAAGCATGTTTTTTTCCTTTATAAAATCACTATTGCAGTGGCTCACACCTAAACCCAGCTACTTGGGAAGCTGAAGTGGGAGGATCCCTTGAGCCCAGGAGTTTGAGGCTGCAGTGAGCAATAATTCTTCCACTCCACCCCAGCCTGGGTGACAGAGTGACATCCGCCCCTGCCCTGCACCCTGTCTCTAAAAAACAAAAAAATAGGTAAATAAAAATAAAATCACTGATGTAGAAAATAAAACCCAAAGGAAATTTCTAGAGAATCTAAAAAACATTCTGAAATTTGGAATACACAGCAAAAGATTCCATAAGATTAGATATTGCAGAATATAAGATTCATAAATTGATAAATTTTATACATAAATAATTAAAAATATCCAATATGAAACACAGACAGAAAAAAGACTGAAAAAATAAAAGGGCATCAGTGGACTGTGGAACAACTCTACAGGACTGAGAACATGTGAAATTAAGCTATTCATAAATTTTGAATTTTTAAAACTCTTAATAAATAATGCTGAATACTTTTGAAATTTGATATAAACTATAAACTCACAGATCCAAGAAGCTCAAAGAACCTCAAGCACAAGTCTGAAATCAAAACTAGACAAAACACGAAGATATATCATAAGCAAATTTCCTAAAGAGTGATGACAAAATCTTAAAAGCAGCTATGGGCTACAGTAAAAAAACAAACAAACAGCAAATGTGATTTCTTGTCAGAAACAATGGATCAGATATATTCCTTAAAGTGTTGAGGGGGAAAAAAGAGATATACCTAAAATTATGTCTCCTATAAAAATTCATTTTAAAATTAAAGGCAAAATAAAGACTTTTCAGACATACAAATATTTAAAGACTGTATTACCAACAGATCTAGGTTACCTGAAATGCCAAAGACGTTGGCATTTTTGACCACAGCCAATAGTTGCAGAAATGGCTTTTCTTCGGTGTGAATCAACATCAAGGGACAGATGGTAGTTCCTGATGAAGGTTTTGCCACGCCCCATATAGTCACAAAAAAACTGCCAAAGACGTTAAGACAGATGAAAATGATACCAAATGGGATTTCAGATCCACAGACAGGAATGAAAAACACCAGAAATTGAAACTACATAGGTAAATATAAAAACACTTTCCCTGTTATATGAAATGTTATAAATACAATTAATGTATTGAAACAAAATAATCTATCGTGGAGTTTAAACCTATGTAAAAGTAACATAGAGAAATGAACTATATCTCTATATACTAGTTATGAACAATTGGAAATGAAAATGTTTCTATGTGTGTGTATATATTTGTGTGTGTGTACATACACATGGAGACATTTTAATTTCTTTCTATATATATAGGCAAGAGCATCAAAAAATGAAATACTTAGAGATAAAGCTGACAAAATATTTGAAAAGCATATACAGTAAAAACTGAAAAATGTTTCAGAGAGAAATTTGAAGAAAAATAAATGAAGAACTTTATGTGTCTATGGACTGGGTGACTAATATTATTTAGATATCAATTTTCCCCAAATCAATCTATAAATTAAAGGCAATTGTATTCAACATTGCAGCAGATATTTAATAAAATAATGCTGGTTTTAAAATTCAGGTGGAAATGACAAGGAAGTTGAATAGTTAAAATCAATTTTGAAAAGAAAGGAGCAAAGTTGGATAAATTACACTGCCTGATTTCAATACTTATTCTAAAGCTTCTCTAGGAAAGAAAGGATGGTATGGGTGTCTAAATAGACAAATAAGTCAAAGGAACAAAAATAGACACAACCATGTAAGTCTATTTTCCAGAGTTGCAAATGCAACTTAGTGAAATAAGGATAGTTTTTACCAAAAAATCTTGCTGAAAATTTGAATATCCATATTCAAAAAATTAAGCTCGTCCCAAAATTACAGCATGTACAATAATGAGCCCAAAATGCATTATAGGCTTAGAAGCAAAGCAAAAACTGAAACCACCCCAACTTTTAGAGTAAAACATAGGAGAACATATTTATGACCTTTGGCTTTGTATGTAAACCTTAGATAATACATCATAAGCTCAGTTCTATAAGTTATTTAAATTGAATACATTTCTGTTGATACACATTGAATAAATTAAAAATAAAAACTGACCACTTAGACTTCATAAAAACTAACAACTTTGCTTGTCAGAAGGCACTGTTAAGAAAATAAAAAATAAGTTACTGACTAGGATAAACTATTTGCAAATCATATATTTTAGAAAAGGATTTGTATCAAAATATAAAAAAACTCAAAATTCAATGATAAGAAAAAAATTCAAATAAATATAGGAAAGCAAATATGAGAAATAACACATGAATAGTAACCATTCCAATATCAGCAGAAACTAGAGCATTAAATTAGTCCTAACACAAGAAGACCACTAATTATGTATATATGCATACACATAGACACACACATAAATTTGCTGCATAAATGAGAATGTCTCTAGTCAGAGGGAATCAGGTTGTAGAATTGTCATTTCTTGCCTTCCAATTTCTTCCAGTTCTTTCTTTTTCTTATAATTACCCTTCCCCTTGGTAAAATTGACAAGATGTGGAAAGTGATCACAGGAAATTTTACAGGATAATTAAAGGCATTTTTTAAAGTTAGAGAAAATCAGAAGAATATGTATAGAATGCATGTTCCTTAATTTAGATTATGTTTTAAACCTTCAATAGAATGAATATAAGGGCTCCCAGAGATAAGAACCCTCATTTTTTTTTTCCATTACAATCCTTTTGAATTTTTTTTACAACATAATTATTAGTCAGTTTTTCTAACTGGTTTTGATGAATCCCATCTTCTCCCCCTAAACTGGTATGTATTAGCATTTACATCTCATCTTTCTAGTAATCCTGAGATTTAAAGGCAGAGCTGCCATCCTGAAAATAAGTAATTAACATGTGCTTTCTCTAATACTCAATCGTGGATATTATTTTTCTATTTTTCTTGTGCGTTTTTTCCTCCTTTCTAAAATTTATTTTATTTCCCATATAAGGGATTCTGTAATTTCTGTTCCTTGGCGAGCCAACCCTAACAATGCAGTAATGATTAGATACGCTGCTAGACCCAGGAGTGTTACAATCCTTGCTTCTCTATCTTTCTCATTTGCCCTTTAATTCTCTTCCTCACCAGTGTAGCAGTGTAGCATCAACATGTCATATAACATTTATTACTTTGAAGTGCCTTAGACATAGCATAAGAACAATACATGTTTAATTAAATGAAGGATGCATGGACAAGTGAACTCAGCCTGCAGGAGGTCTCTATGGATTTCACACATATTTCTAGATAGCTGGGGGCAGTAGAAGAGCATTTAATTTCTGAGAGAGGAAGTGATGCTGAGAAGACTCAAAAAAGCAAAGTACAGGCCTTAAAGAAAACTGCTCTTGGATGCCTAATTACCTTAAGCTTATCTCCACGTTCAAATCATTTTCAAATATCTGAAAGAATTGAGGGGGGCAGGTCTCAGTAGCTGAACCATAAAGAGATAAATTTAAGACCTGTATTATAAGAAAGTATATTCTTCATGTGGCACTGAGACATTGATACCTGCACAGCATTTAATGGAGTTTTGACAATAGCTAATGATAATTTAGGTTAAAGAGTTTTTGTTAGTAGGTTTACAGCAAGACCAAAAGTGGTTTTCGTGTACATTGAAAAATAGTGTAGGATGGAGATGAAGTTTCAAATAGTTAGTTAAAAATGGGCTACCTGATAAATGGTGTGAAGAAAATTGAATATTCATTTTAAAAGTCAGAAATATTTCTCAAGCAATATTAAAAACATAAATTTCAGTAATAAATGCAAGAAAAGCTATATTTTCAAAGAAATAGAAAAAAATAAAATATAATACTTCTAGAACTCTAAGATTTAAAAATACATTTTAATTTCAAAAACTTGAAGTCAAACAAAATGCCATCAAAAAAAGATGGTTGAGTAAAATAAAGTACACATATACCACAGAATTCTGTTTAATATTTTAAAAGAAATAAGTAAATTTAAACAGACGGACGCAAGAAAATCTCTAAGTCATATTGTCATCAAATGCAATTCAGAGAAAATTACGTATCTAATTTGGTTCATTAAAATCTCTACTGGAAACAGGGTATCAAAAAGCATGTGTGTTTATGTGTGTGTGGTGTTTGTTAATTAATACAGTAAGTTCTGGACATGTATAAACTAGGCTATACCAGTGGTTATTTCTAGGGAGGAAAATAGGATTATATGAAGGTACAATGGTATTTTCACTTCCCACTACAATGTGGGAAGGTTTGACATTTTTCCCACATTGTATTCCTCTATTATTTGAGTAGTTATAGAAACATTTTTTAAAAACATGTTTTAAAATGTTATTTTTTCTTATCATAATTTCATTCATCTGGAACTGCAGTTATTCAAGGACAGGTCAAAATTCTAGATCCATTTGACAGTTGAAAAGGAAAAAAAATACTATTGCAAAGAAGGTAGCATTCCTGGAAGTATTTTACATGTTGGGTTACTTTTCTTTTATTCTGTAAGTCACAGTAAACCTATTATGATGGTTTCTTACATAGATTTTTAAGGAATTGTACAAAATTGGATAAGAAGATTGCAATTCTAGGTAATAACATGTGAATTATTTTACCAATTGGAAATTCTTGAGACCTCCATCACTATATAAGTGACATATTGCAAAATCCCTCGATATAAAAGGGTATGAGAGAGTTAAGAAATATAGATTCATCTTAATGTCACAAATAAGAATTTAAAGGAATGCAATTTTTTACTTCCACTGTTGTGCTAACTTCAGTTCTGGTAAGTTTTGAGTATCTAAAGCACTTTTAACTGTGTTCAACTTTAATGTATGACAAGTATTTGATTTTGTTATTCATCTTGCTGTATAAGAACTGTGCCTGAAGGCCATAAAATGCATTCTATTTTAGTCTGAAATATCAGTCATAAACTCAACTTATTAAAACTCAAAGAGATAAAATTTTCTATAGAAATTATTATAATACAAAGGGAAATAATTCCATAGCCTGGTTGGAAGATAAGCCCTGCATTTGGGAACAGGCTTAAAGGGTTTAGCAGCATTGATGCATTTCACATTGCCCCTCATAGAGGAGAATTGCCATAGAAAGCCTCAAGAAAGAGAATGAGATATATGCTGCCTTCACACATTTAAGAAAAAGTCTAATTTAAAGATTTTTAAGTGTTCATTTTAATTAATAGTTAAGCAGACATTTTATATTTTCTTTCTATTTCCTTCTATGATTTCAGCCTGCTGCCTGTTTCCTAGAAAAAACACAATTTAGTAATATATTCTTATTTTAGAGAAAGACATAATTATAGGTTCATATAATGTTTGTTCCAAATGGGCTCTTAGAACTTAGTTTTCTCATTTCCTTATTTTACAGATTGTAAGTTAAAGAATTACTTTAGGCCAGGAGTGGTGGCTCATACCTTTAATTCCAGCACTTTGGGAGACCAAGGTTAGTGAATCACTTGAGCCCTGTAGTTTAAGACCAGTCTGGGCAACATAGTGAAACCCCTCATCTCTACAAAAAATTATCTGGGCTTGGTGTCACGTGCCTGGAGTCCCAGGTACACAAGATACTGAGGTGGGAGGATGACCTGAGCCCAAAGAGTCAAGGCTGCAGTTGCCTGGGCAACAGAGTGAGACCCTGTTTCAAAAGAAATTAAACTAAAAACAAATATAGAATTCTTTTCTGCAGAAGGAAATAATTTCTTGTTTCTACATGACCATTATGCAGGAAACTTTGCCTAACTGCAAAACACCATGTCATTTTCTTAGTTATGTGTATAGGTGACTCATTTCTCAGTCATGAAGTACAAGCAAGCATCAGCAGGAGGATTTGGGGACCCAGGAAACATGAGATTATGACTCAATGAGAATGTGGCTCTCCTTTTTCTCCCGGGGACAGGTTACAAAGGATCCAGAACAACAGCAACAATAAAAATTCCTAGAGAAGGAAAAAAAAAGACAAAATGAGTACTGTTCCCACAAATAATCCTTAATAATCAGTACTCTCTTGTTCACCAAGAAAAAAACATATATTACAGTGGAACACAATATTATATGCAGTTTTGAATACCATCACCATTTTTTTTAGTTAAGTTCTTTTTATGCTGTTGCACCATATAATCTTAGCTTCTATGGTAACAGATATTTCTGTTCAAGAATGTTATTTTGACAAAACAATGCAAAAATTGAAGATGTTTTCAGGTGATGCTGAGAATTCTGAAGTATTGCCCAAACTGGATCAAGCAAACATTGAGAGACATTATTAATGAGCCACCTGACCAGCTTTGAGACCCTCAGAAAGTTCTTTGTTAAGCAAAGCCATGCTGTGTTGAAGTTGACAAAATGAAATAAGGGAAAGGGGAAGGTTCTATGTAGCATAACCACAACTCAATTGCTAGCCAACCTCCTACACAATGTATAGTCACAACCGGTGAGCCACTATTAATATAAGACAGAGGCAGCCTTACGTAAAGTATGAAGGGAAAATCTTTTCTAAAACGGAGCATAATGGAACGGTGTGCTGTTGTCAAGGTAAAAACCTCATGGCAGTATGAAATATAAAAGATCTAATTAGAATGTGCCATCTAGCTTCTTACTAACTTAAGATGCAGTTCCCAGGCAGGGGACTTAATCCCTAATTTTAGTCAAAGGGCAAATGTACAATAAAGCTAACACAAATGCTTCAGCCAATCTTTTAGGAAAATTCTCTTATCCCTGGAGTCCCTAACCCACCACAGCTTAATAAGAACTTCCTTCTGCACCAAATTGCTGTTTGTCAGGCTGAAAAGAGCACAGCCCACTGAACTGCTCTACATCAGATAACACTTTGATCTGAAATAAATGTGAGTATAAAATAGACTACAGCATGTGTACTTGCTGGAATTGAAAATAAACATTTTTTGCACATAAAAAATACCTCACTTATTTCTAATCCAAAACTATCTCTGCCAGCCACTGTTGGAACACTCATGTGTTCTGAGGCTTTGACCAACAAACTAATTTGAAAATAAAAAAAATATATGAAATAACAAGCTTTACTGAAAAGATGCTGTGAGAATAAGAAAGTTCATCATTATGGGAATGCTTGTGCCAGTAACAGCACTGGCCCAAGTCTCCCTATGTGTTAATGAACAGAGGTATTTCCAGTCCACAAAGTTGTTGGTGGGTTGAGTAGGGTTGGTTCACACAGTGTGCCCCTGTGAATAAGCAGGGCTATCCTTTTTGAGGAGGAAATTTGTCTTTTGACTGCTAAGGGTTCATTAGCTCCTCTCTTTATCTTGCAGAGAGAGGAAAAGGGAATAATGAGGGAGCTTTGGAAACAAATCTGATCTGAGAAAATGGTTTGGCTGTAGCTAATAGGATGCATTGCTTTCTCTCAACCAACATCCATTTCAACTGAAATGCACTCAATTATGCTTATCCAAATTTTTTACCTGCAAAATGTAAAATTGATGTCACTAAGATTTCACGGAATATAGAGGAAAGTAAAACACAAACTCTACACTCAAACTTCCAGTTTATAAGTAAAAATCAAAAGTTCACAAATAAATATCACTCAAAGAATATAAAAGCTATGAAATAGTACAAATAAAATGTAGAGGGAAATAAGAAAAAGAGATTAAACCCACCCAATCATTCAGACCAGCCTCAAACAAATTGGATAGATAAGGAAAATCAGCCCCTTCCTCAAAACACCTACCGTCACTTGCTTAAAATTTGTCACAAAAATTTAAAAATCTTCCATGAGCAAAAATGTGACACGTGACCCTAGAGTTGCATTTGTATATCAGAGACATGGATATTTTTTAAAGGAAGCATTACAGGTGTCACTATTGGCAGATAATATAATAATTTTCTCAAAAAACTATATGCTAATGAAGATCACTGACAAACTACTGGAATTACTCAGTGAGTTCTATAAGATGCTGGTTTACAGGTCTGAACTCTGTATTAGTGAGAGAGCTATACCTGGAAAAAAACTCTGGATACACAAGGCAAAATATTTTGTGTTACTTTTTTAGCAAAATCTCATGAGTACATTAGATTATGGTGGTTACTCAATACTTAGCTACTTACCAAGTGTTTACTGAATGTTTATTTTGTCTTTGTGCATTTGCAGAACAGCAAGTAATAAATAAGCAGAAATTAGTCACCGACGTCAAAAGCCAAAGATCAGCTGCCACTATGCATAGATATATGTTCTGAGATCCAAATGGAACTAGTTTTATTATTTATGTGTTTGTGCTTGTGTGTGTTCATGTGTGTGTGTTTGTGTGTGTGTGATAGTCATTGAGAACAGCTCACGTTATACATTTTCTAATGAGGAACTGAAGAAATAAAGTGAATGGGGATGAATTTGTTCCCTATTTTAAAGTATCTTTCAAGGACATTCAAAGTGAGATTATATATCTAGGAAAAAATACCGTATTTGTAATATTTTTCTGTGGTCAATTTGCTTTAAAAATAGAAATCATTTTAGGAGGTTTTAAAATTTTTTCTAAAGTAATTCCTATTATGGATATTTTCTGTATGAGTAGCAACATTCCATGTATCAAAATTCAACTTCTCAAATTATTTAATTTTGGACTTCACAGAAACAACCAAATAATTAATATAATTGTTTTGTCCTCTACTAACATAAGTATAGTTATTTTATCACAGACTCTAAGTATTCCTCAGTTGCTTATGTCAATTTCTTTCCATTTATCTTTTTGACACAGGATCTTACTGTGTTGCCCACGCTGGTCTCCAACTCCCGGGCTCAAGTCATCCTGCCACCTCCACTTTGCAAGTAGTATGTACCAATTTCTAATTTCATACTTCTAGACATGAAATCAGATATAGTTAAAAGCATTATCTATCTGGGTTAGATTTATTTTCTTGTACCATTCAGGCTATGTTTGCTCTGCCTTTCCTTTAGGTTCTGAGTTCCTTTTTACATATTACTCTATGCAAAAATAGATGTTGTTGTTTTGCTCTTGTTGTTATTGCAGGACCATTATTACTAATCACAGTATTATTTTTAAAATCTTGTGTGCGTTAAGACTTCACACTCTTAATTATTTTATTTTTTAATCAATTGCATTTTTTAGAAGGCTTTGCTCTCTCAGTTATCCTGTTCAACACCTGCCATGTCTTGCTGTCTTGCTTACCGTATTTTATGAGGGAAATATTTTATTTTTCTTTGTGATTAACCTGCTACTCTCTCTATATTTCATTAGAGTCTTACCTTTTCCTAGCTGCTTTGGAATTTTGTCTCTCTATTCCCTTGCTATAGTATGAAGCACACATATTTGTACATATTTGTGTAGGGTGTCATGAAGAGAAAGAACACTGTTCTATTATGGATTAATCTGGTTTATCCTGGTTCCTAGAAGAAAATATAAATAGATCTAGAATGTGTTCACAATGAATATAAATCTCTGTATTAGTCAGCATTCTCCAAAGAAACTGAACCATTAAGATATAGAGAGGTATAAAAAGAAGATCTATTATGGGAATTGGCTCACACAATTATAGAGTCCAAAAAGTTCCATGATATCCCTTCCGCAAGCAGGAGAACTAGGGAAGCCAATATTTAATTCAGTCTGAGTCCAGTGACCTGAGGACCAAGAGAACCAATGGTGTTACTTACAGTGGGGAGAGTGGGTGCTGATCTAAGTCCCAGTCCCAGGACAAAGTTCCAAAAACCAGGATCACCAGGGCAGAAGAGGATAAATGTCCTAGCACAAGGAAGCAGGAAATTGACTCTTCCTCATCATTTTTGTTTATTCAGGCAGGCCTTCCATGGACTGGATGGAGTTTGTCCACATTGGAAAGGGCAGATTTCCTTTATTCAATCTACTAATCCAAGTGCTAATTTCCATCAGAAACACCCTCACAGACACGCCCAGAAATAATGTTTTACCAGTGATCTGGGCATCCCTTAACCCACTCAAGTTGACAGATAAAATTAATCATCATATCTCTGATGTGGCAGAAATGACAATATCATAATACTTTTTAGTGTCACAGTATATACTTAATCATCGGCTACAGTGGTTCAAGAATTTACAGTTACCACATCATGGTAATTATGAAAGCGTGGAGGACTTAATCATTTATTAATTCTCTCCCTCAGGCTTATGTCACAACAAAATAGAAAAGGGTCAAATAATAGCATTGGTTTTATTAGCGGTCATATTGTGCCTATTGCCTTGCAAATAGAAAGATTTTGGATACTTTGTTAGAAATATTATTTAGGGTCTAAGGCCAAAATGAAGTTGTCTGCTGTTTACTCCAAAATCTGAATATTAAGACCTGATGTTGGATTTATAGAGTAAACTTATCCACCTAACCATTTGGAAAATCTTAGTTTGCTTTACAAATCTGGCAATGGAAGCTGCATTTTGACTTTGGTTACTCATAGGCACTTTAACTTCCTGGAACTCTGTCTTCCTAGAAATACTAGAAATTATGTTTTATGACAATTTTAATATAAATATGGATATACTAAATATATAAAACACTTTATTCAACTTAAAGGTGTATTATATTTAATCCCTTTTCAATCATCCATGGGCCAATATTATTTTTTAAACTGGGAATGACTATACTTACTCATGGAGTTAAAAATAATGAAAATATCTAAAATGAAAACAATTCACTGCCAATTATGTATCCCAAGAAATGGAATGTAGCCTCATACATATTTTAACCAATTTACCCACAGAGCATTATAACATTAATAGTCGCTTTATATATTGCTTATCATTTTTCAGGGCATAACCTTATTTAAATATTATGACAGCCATTTAATAGATCAGAAGCCTCAAACCCTAAGAGATTAAGTGATTTGCCAAAACTTACCTCGTGAGGAAATAGCACTGCTGAACTCAGACCCATCCTGAGACCAGATACTTAATTAATACAATATATATGGTCTATGTTTTTTTACGGATAGATATTTGAGCAGCATAAGTTCATTTTATATTTTCATTAAGACTGTGCTGATGGAATAATCAGGTAAAGAACAAATTTTATAAAATGTGTCTGTAAACAAATTCGTTACGGTTGGGGGGAGTCCATTTTCTGTGAGGTTACAATATTTTAGATTCTGTAGAAAAACTTTAAAGGTAAAGAAATAGATGACAAATAAAATGCCTTTGGATAACTACAATGGTAATTTAATTCTAACTAGTGATTTGTTTATTCCAAGTTGCATATCTCGTTATCAAAAATAATTTATAAATAATTCATTTTATTCCTCCTAATGCTATTGTGTCCGGAATTGGTGGGTTCTTGGTCTCACTGACTTCAAGAATGAAGCCGTGGACCCTCGCGGTGAGTGTTACAGCTCTTAAGGTGGCACGTCTGCAGTTTGTTCCTTCTGGTGTTCGGATGTGTTTGGAGTTTCTTCCTTCTGGTGGGTTCGTAGTCTTGCTGGCTCAGGAGTGAAGCTGCAGACCTTCGCGGTGAGTGTTACAGCTCTTAAGGCAGTGCGTCTGGAGTTGTTCGTTCCTCCCGGTGGGCTCGTGGTCTCGCTGGGTTCAGGAGTGAAGGCTGCAGATCTTTGCGGTGAGTGTTACAGCTCATACAAGCAGCATGGACCCAAAGAGTGAGCAGTAGCAAGATTTATTGCGAAGAGCGAAAGAACAAAGCTTCCACAGTGTGGAAGGGGACCCGAGCGGGTTGCCAATGCTGGCTCGGGCAGCCTGCTTTTATTCTCTTATCTGGCCCCACCCATATCCTGCTGATTGGTAGAGCCAAGTGGCCTGTTTTGACAGGGCGCTGATTGGTGCGTTTACAATCCCTGAGCTAGATACAAAGGTTCTCCATGTCCCCATCAGATTAGTTAGATACAGAGTTTCCACACACAGGTTCTCTAAGGCCCCACCAGAGCAGCTAGATACAGAGTATCGATTGGTCCACTCACAAACCTTGAGCTAAACACAGGGTGCCGATTGCTGTGTTTACAAACCTTGAGCTAGATACAGAGTGCCAATTGGTGTGTTTACAATCCCTGAGCTAGACATAAAAGTTCTCCAAGGCCCCACCAGAGCAGCTAGCTACAGAGTGTCGATTGGTGCACTCACAGACCTTGAGCTAAATACAGAGTGCCGGTTGGTGTGTTTACAATCCCTGAGCTAGATATAAAGACTCTCCATGTCCTCACCAGACTCAGGAGCCCAGCTGGCTTCACCCAGTGGATCGTGCACCAGGGCTGCAGGTGGAGCTGTCTGCCAGTCCTGTGCCGTGTGCTGGCACTCCTCAGCCCTTGGGTGGTCGATGGGACTGGGCGCCATGGAGCAGGGGGTGGCGCTCGTCTGGGAGGCTCGGGCTGCACAGGAACCCACGGAGGCCGGGGAAGGTTCAGGCATGGCAGGCTGCAGTCCCGAGGCCTGCCCTGCGGGAAAGCAGCTAAGGCCCGGTGCGAAATCGAGCGCAGCGCAGGTGGGCTGGCACTGCTGGGGGACCCAGTATACCCTCCACAGCCGCTGGCCCAGGTGCTAAGTCCCTCATTGCCAGGGCCCGCGGGGCCGCAGGGCCAGTCGGCTGCTCCAAGTGCCGGGCCTGCCAAGCTCATGCCCACCCGGAACTCCAGCTGGCCCGCAAGCCCCGCATGCAAACCCGGTTCCTGCTCACGCCTCTCCCACCACACCTCCCTGCAAGCTGAGGGAGTGGGCTCCGGCCTTGGCCAGCCCAGAAAGGGGCTCCCACAGTGCAGCGGTGGGCTGAAGGCCTCCTCAAGTCCCGCCAAAGTGGAAGCCCAGGCAGAAGAGGCGCCAAGAGCGAGGGAGGGCTGTGAGGACTGCCAGCACGGTGTCACCTCTCACTATCACTCTCCTAGCCCCCCACCCCCCAACAGGCCCCGGTGTGTGATGTGCCCTCCCTGTGTCCATGTGTTCTCATTGTTCAACGCCTACTTATGAATGAGAACATGTGGTATTTGGTTTCTGATCTTGTGATAGTTTGCTAAGAATGATGGTTTCCAGCTTCATCCATGTCCCAGCAAAGGACATGAACTCATTCTTTTTTATGGCTGCATAGTATTCCATGGTGTATATGTGCCACATTTTCTTCATCCAGTCTATCATTGATAGGCATTTGGGTTGGTTCCAAGTCTTTGCTGTTGTGAATAGTGCTGCAATAAACATATACGTGCATGTGTCTTTATAGTAGAATGATTTATAATCCTTTGGGCATATAGTATAAAAAAATCATTTTATGAAGCTCTATGAATACTGAAAGTCAAATGAATCAATAGGGTGATTTTCCACATTTTTTTGATTTGATATCACAAAAAATAAAATCTTTTTTAATGGAAATTATTATCTTAATGAATTAAAAAATACCTATTACTACCTTTAGATGAAATTTCTCACCTATTAAAAAAATAGTTAATTTTGGAAAGTTTACTCTGAAGTCAGAAGAAAAAATAATGCCAAAAACACTACCAAGAAGCTTTATTCCTTCTTCAAGCATTTCAAAACAAAAATAACCTCAATTTCAAATGATAAAATTCTTCAAATTTTACACATTTAAAATGTAATTCTGTATAACCTGAAGCACCATTTCACCCTCTGGACTATTGCTCCTGAACATTTAATTGTGACCCAAATAAATGCTATGACATTGTAGGAACCACTTTATTTTGAATAATAACAGCAATAAACTTCAGGTGACTTGAGAATACTGACAATAGATTGCTTTCAATTAAATGGTGGTACCCCTGAAGGCCTTTTGTTTAGGCAGCAGGATGAGAGTTATTTATTGGTCATATATAGCCCATTCTAAAAACAGGAGGTCAGACCATTGCATAATACATTCACTGTCTTATTTCTGCTTTTCTGAAAATAGGTACTTTGAGCGTCAGTATAGTGACAAAGAAAAGCATTTGTAAGTAGGCTTCAGGAATCTTGGCACCAAATGAACATAAAATAGATATATTGTATCTTTAAAACATTATCCCTTATTTTCAGCACAGTTCTCATTGTTGGTATCTCTATGAATATTGTATGATTACCGTCCTTCACACAGTTCAAGGAGAGAACGATGTGGCACCACTGAGACATTGCTGTGCAGCAACTTAAAAAGAAATCCTTAGAGATAGACACTGATAAAAGGGCCGGATGCAAATGGGTATTAGACGCAGACCTTTCCAGAAAAGCTAGGTCAAGACATCCTTCGTCATGAAGATAGAAAAAAAAAAAAAAAAATACAGTGTGCACACCTAGAAGTCTTTTAAAATCTCTCTTTACAATTCCTCATTCTTAATAAACTTTTTGCACAGATTCAAGACCATCAAAACTAAATTGAAGAACTCTGGCATTGTCACTTGGATCCTCATTCACAGCATAATAAATACAAGGCTTATCATATACATACATACATACATATGAAAGTATGTATGTATATAAATTCTCTCCAGTCTTAGTTACTTTAAAATATAATGATAAATAAAAATGTGACAACTTTTAATAGTGCAAATATGTGTATATATTTCAAGATTTTTTTACCTGATAATACAAAATATTTCATCATCTATAATTTTAATAAATTACATTAAAATGTAATATATCACATAAATCAAAAGTTTCATACAGTGATAAAATTTTAACTGTAGTTATTAATTATTGGCCATATACAGTATTGAATGCTAGCCACTATAATCATTTGAATGCTGACATTTGATTCAAGTATATATTTAATTCACTTAACAACATTGATATACAAGAAATATGATAAATCCTGGAAGAATTTTGTCATTCAGAGTAGTTGAAAACATAATTTTCCTTTGTCAATAATTCAAGGTAGATTTTCTTATATTAATGTGGCTTTTTGTTCAGACGCTGTAAAGGGGAAATCAAAGATGTATTAGATATAAAATTCAGTAAGAGCATAAAATAAATACACCATTTCTTCTTACAGAGATATTTGGTTATAATTTTAAGTAGAAAGGGAATTATACACATATCCATACAATTATAACTAAATATCAGTAGGAAATATTAAAGTTACAGACAATAGCACAGAGAGCAGAGGGGAAACCCATGAAGGATGTGAGGGCAATGGGGGTTGTTGTTGTTGGCGGTGGTGGTGTGGTGGTGAACTGAGTACAAAGGAATCAGTAAGGTAAATATACATAGAGGGTAAGGGAATGACATTACAGACTGGAGGCACATTACAAGCAAGTGTGGATAAATGAAAATGGATTTTGCATATACAGAAATCTACAAATAGATCTTATTGAATGTGATCATTGGAGCATTCAGGTAGGAAAACAAAAGAGAGAATTTGGAAAATTTGGGAACATGTTAAAAGTTATCTTGAATTCTAAACTGAGTAACATGACCTTTCCTGTCAAAACATTGGATTGCTATCGATATGTATGTGTGTGTGTGAGTGTGTGTGTGTGTGTATGTGAGAGAGAGAATGAAATGAAGAAAGTAATGTTTTATTGTGGTTTAATCTGTCTGCAAAACGCAGGATTTCAGTGAATGAATAAACTACTTAGGTGGTTAGAATGGAATTGATAGGTCTTGCACCACAGTGGTTTCCATGTGGATAGAAAGGAAATTTTAGGTGTAGATTATATTAGGAAAAGTGAACATAAAACACTTCAAGATTGATCATTTATACAGACGAAAGCAGATATATAAATATTATGTAAATGTTATAAACTTTCATGACTTGATATATGGTAGCTTGGTTTTGTTTAAGGATCATGCATTCAGCTTTATTTTGAGCTTGAAGTAAACAGAAAATCAAAGTAGAAATGTGATTATATTTGCTGTCTTGGGATGGTTTTCTTTGCAGTCATGTTTGTTGCTTGACTTTTGAACAACCTATTGCTCAGCATGGTTTCCTAGCCCAGACATTGTCTCGATTCACCATTTTTTTTATAATTAATGAAGTGATAAATGTTAGGGTATGTAAATGTTAGTTTCCTGAAGAGAAAATTACTGGTAAAAGAAAACCAGCTATTATAGTTCATCATGATATAAGAAAGCAATCGTTTCTGTTCAAGCAAAACTTCAAATGTTGAATATGATGATGGTGTAACGCTGCAGGATCCATCAGTTGTTCTGTATTGCACTTCCGTCCTAAAGAGGAGTTAGGAGTGAGAATTTACATGCTAGTCTGTGGATGCAAGTGTGAGAATTTTTATTAGGTCTTACAAAAAACTTTTCACAAATCAGGAGTCTACAAAAATGCCACTTTGTTGTTAAATACTTTTTCTATGAAAAATTATATAAAATGTTTAAAATCAAAGGAACCCAAGCATATTCCTCTGGAGGTTCCTAAATATTGGGGATAGATAAATAGCTATGTCTTGGGAGACACTGTTTCATATCCCAAGCAGGAGGAAACATCAAGTGAGATAGTAGTTAGCTAGTCAAGAGAAAAAAAATTAATCAGTTTCTGGAGCCTGCAGTGTAGACCCTAAAAATAAGATATAAATGCAAAACAGGCCGGAAGCAGTGGTTCACGCCTATAATCCCAGCAATTTGGGAGGCCGAGGCGGTAGGATCACCTGCGGTCAGAAGTTCAAGACCAGCCTGGTCAACATGGTGAAACCCCGTTTCTACTAAATATACAAAAATTACCCAAGCGTGGTAGCAGGCGCCTGTAATCCCAGCTACTCGGGAGCCTGAGGCAGGAGAATCGCTTGAACCCAGGAGGCAGAGGTTGCAGTGAGCTGAGATTGCACCATTGTGCTCCAGCCTGGGCAACAAGAGTGAAACTTCATCGCAAAAACAAACAAACAAATAAACAAACAAAAAACTAATCTGGATTGGAGAAGGTGGAACATGAGCTAGATCTAAATGGGTAAGTAAAATTAAATGATGCATGAGAGATGATATGTTGGAAGTAAAGCAGAGAGGCACATACATGCAAGGCATGAGCTGTGGCTGATAAATACACCAGTTTGAATAAAACACACAGTCCATGCAAAGAAAATATAGTTAAATAGGGAAGTACAGAGAGGCCAGATGATATGCAATCTTTAAATTATAGTGAAGGAATGTAGTCTTATTTAGATGAAATAAGAGGCACAAAAGATGTTTGAGAAATAAATTTGTGTATAATTATTTTAAGATATTTTATGTTTTATTCTGGTAGTAGTAAGTAAGGTATTTTGGAGAAAAAAGTGGCTAGAACTAGAATATATCATTTAGGAAGTTCATAAAATAGTACAGGCTTTGGAGCCTAATGATCTTTGGAATCAGAGACATCTGGATTACACATCTTTATTCCAAAATTAATAGCTTTGAGATCTTGAGAAAGTTACTTAATCTTCCTAAATTTAGAGATAATGTTGTATGATTGTTTGGAGATAAAATTATATAAGTGTGTACACACATTTTATACATATACACATACACACATAAACATCTGTAGATAGACAGATAAAATACAGATATATTACAGTGCCTGACATAACGATGCCTGACAAAGTTCTTAATTAAAATGTTTGTATACCCCATTTATGTTATTTTTTATTTAGCATCCATATATACATTTATTCATGTTGTCTTCTTATTCCTCTCAATATATTTCCTTTAGCAAAATGTTTAAAGTGTCTATAAACTGCTTAAACAAGAAAATAATTTGAAACTATATATTAGGTTAGTGCAAACGTAATTGCGGTTTTTTCCATTACTTTAATGAAAAAAACCGCAATTACGTTTGCACCAGCCATTAAGTAATAGAAAAAAACCACAATTACGTTTGCACCAACCTAATAGAAACCATAAAATAAAGCGGTTCAGTGAAGAGAAGTTGGTGATGCCAAAAGGGTCATATTATGAGAAAAGGTCATACATAATTGGTCAAAGTTTTCTCATGTGAGAAAATAACTTTTTTTGCCCTTGGGGACTCTGGAATTACTTTGAAAAGTTTCTTAGAATAGCAATTTTTTTATGTTCCATCTTAAGAAAATATTATTTCAAATGTGCAGAACATATGATAACAATATTTTGTATGTTTCATACAGTAGTTTTTGAGGCATTTTATGGATTTTAAAACACTCTTTAAGATCATGTAAAGAGTGATTTAGCAGAGTATACTTAACAGAGCGCATTTGCCTTCTATCAACAGCAAAAAGTATTCCTTTATCTCCTCATCATTTCTGAGGTAGAGAGCCTTTGCCCTCTGTTCCCTATTCATAAGAGAAGTAACAAGTACAAAGAGGGTCAAAATACACTTATTTACTAAAAACGAGGCACTTTTCTTATACTTTTAAGAGAATTTAAACCACTGGCTCAAAAGTTTAACTATAGTATGTTGGAAAAAGGCAGTGTATTTCTGGGTTCTTGGTTCTGTTCCATTGGTCTATGTGCCTATTATATCAGTACCATGCTGTTTTGGTGACTATGGCCTTGTAGTGTAGTTTGAAGTCAGGTAATGCGGTGCCTCCAGATGTGTTATTTTTGCTTAATCTTGGTTTGGCTATGCAGGTTCTTTTTCAGTTCCATATGAATCTTAGGATTTCTTTTTTTAGTTATGTGAAGAATGGTGATGGTATTTTGATGGGAATTGCATTGAATTTGTAGATTGCTTTTGGCAGTATGGTCATTTTCACAATATTGATTTCACTATTTCACTTATCCATGAGCATGGGATGTGTTTCCATTTGTTTGTGTTGTCTATAATTTCTTTCAGCAGTGTTTTGTAGTTTTTCTTGTAGAGGTCTTTCACTTCCTTGGTTAGATATCTTCCTAAGTATTTTATTTTATTTTTTTGCAGCTATTGTAAAAGGGGCTGAGTTATCGATTTCATTCTCAGTTTGGTTGCTGTTGGTGTATAGCAGAGCTACTGATTTGTGTACAGTAATTTTGTGTCCAGAAACATTGTTTCATTTACCAGTTCTAGGAGCTTTTTGTATGACTCTTTAGGGCTTTCTAGGTATACAACCATATGATCAGCAAACAGAGTTTGACTTCCCTTTACCGATTTGGATGCCATTTATTTTTTCTCTTGTCTGATTGCTCTGGCTAGGACTCCCAGTATTATGTTGAACAGGAGTGGTGAAAGTGGGCATCCTTGTCTTGTTCCATTTCTCAGGTGGAATGTTTTAAACTTTTCCCAGTTCAGTATAATGTTGGCTGTGAGTCTGTCATAGATGGCTTTTATTACCTTAAGGTATGTCCCTTCTATAGCAATTTTTCTGAGGATTTTAATCATAAAGAAATGCTAGATTTTGTCAAATACTTTTCATGTGTCTATTGAAATGATGATGTGATTTTTGTTTTTAATTCTGTTTATGTGTTGTATCACATTTATTGACTTACGTATCTTAAACCATCTCTGTATCCCTGGTATGAAACCCACTTGATCACAGTGGAATATCTTTTAGATATGCTGTTGGATTTGGTTTGATAGTATTTTGTTGAGGATTTTTGCATCAATGTTCATCAGGGATATTGGTGTAGTTTTCTTTTTTTTTGTTATGTCCTTCCCTGTTTTTCATATTAGGTTAATACTGGTTTTATATAATGATTTAGGGAGGATTGCCTCTTCATCATTTTGAATAGTGTCAATAGGATTGGTACAAATTCTTCTTTCAATGTCTGACAGAATTCAGCTTTAAATCCATCTGATCCTGGACATTTTTTTTCTTGGCAATTTTCTTTATTGCCATTTCAGTCTCGGTGTTTGTTATGTGTCTACAGTCAACTGATCTTCAAAAAAGCAAACAAAAACATAAAGTGAGGAAAGGATGCCCTATTCAACAAATAGTGCTGGGATAATTGCCAAACCACATGTAGGAAGAATGAAACTGGATCCTTATCTCTCACCTTATATGAAAATCAACTCAAGATAGGTCAAAAACTTAAATGTAAGACCTGAAACCATAAGAGTTTTAGAAGATAACATCAGAAAATCCCTTCTAGACGTTGGGTTAGGCAAAGACTTCATGACCAAGAACCCAAAAGCAAATGCAGTGAAAACAATGGTAAATATATGGGACTTAATTAAACTAAAAAGCTGCTGCACAGCAAAAGAAATAACCAGCAGAGTTAACAGACAACCCACAGAGTAGGAGAAAATCTTCACAATCTATATCTTCAACAAAGCACTAATATCCAGAATCTACAAATAACTCAAATCAGCAAAACAAGCAAACAAAGAATCCCATTAAAAAGTGGGCTAAGGGTTGGACATGGTTGCTCATGCCTATAATCCCAGCACTTTGGTAGGCTGAGGGGGGCGAATCACGAGGTCAAGAGATCAAGACCATCCTGACCAATATGATGAAACCCTGTCTCTACTAAAAATACAAAAATAAGCTGGGGGTGATGCTGTGCACCTGTAGTCCCAGTTACTCAGGAGACTGAGGCAGGAGAATCACTTGAACCTGGGAGGCAGATGTTGCAGTGAGCTGAGATCACGCCACTGTACTCAGCCTGGTGACAGAGCAAGACTCCGTCTCAAAAAAAAAAAAAAAAAAAAGTGGGCTAAGGGCATGAATAGACAATTCTCAAAGGTAGATATGCAAGTGGCCAACAGGCATATTGAAAAATGCTCAACATTATCAAGGAAATGCAAATTGAAACCACAATGCAATACCACTTTATTGCTGCAAGAATGGTCATAATAAAAAAATCTAAAAATAATAGATGTTGGTGTGGATGTGGTGAAAAGGAAACACTTTTATACTCCTGGTGGGAATGTAAACTAGTACAACCACTAGGGACAACAATGTGGAGATTCCTTAAAGAACTAAAGTAGATCTACCATTTCACCCAGCAATCTCACTACTGCGTATCTACCCAGAAAAACAGACGTCATTATACGAAAAATATACTCGCACATGCCTGTTTATAGCAGCATAATTTGCAATAGCAAAAAATGTGGAAACAACCCAAATGCCCATCAGTCAATGAGTGGATAAAGTGTGATATATATATCACACTTTTATATATATATATATAAAAAAAAATGGAATGCTACTCAGTCATAAAATGAATGAAATAATGGCATTCACAGCAACCTGGGTGGAATGGGAGACTCTTATTCTAAATGAAGTAACTCAGTAATGGAAAACTAAACATCTATTTTTCTCATTCATATATGGGAGCTAAGCTATGAGGACACAAAGGCATAAGAATGATACATGGACTTTGGGGACCCAGGGGAAATGGTGGGAGGGGGTGAGGGATAAAAGACTACGCACATTAGGTACAGTATAAACTGCTCAGGTGATGGGTACACCAAAATCTCAGAAATCATAATTAAAGAACTTATTCATGTAACCAAGCATGACCTGCTTCCTTAAAACCTGTTGAAATAAAAAAGTATTTGTTTAAAAGGCATTGTAATAAATTATAAATGCCTTTGGTTCAATGTAAGTATAAGATGTGAATATTCTCACACACCCCACTGACCAACAAAAGTGCCTCTACTCCTGGCTAGTTTTCATTGATTTCAATGATTTCTTTATTCTGAACTCAGAGCCTTTCCCTGGTAGTCTAACTTTTAAATATCTCTTCCATTTTACTGGCTGTGTAACTTAAGCCAAGTTACTTAAACTCATCTAGAATACTAAGTACTAATGCTGCCTCAAACATGGTGCATTTAACAATCCTTCTAAAATAATTATTTTCTTTAGACAAGGCAAAAAGGAGCAGATCTTCCATGACCAAAATTTTAGATGATTTATGGATGCCCACAGGCCTCCTTGTTCACAATAGTAAGAATAATGATAAACACCAGTTACATCTTAGGGTTCTACCTGCAAAAATTAATTCAGTCCTGACAACAAATTTGAACAAATCTGAAGGTTGTGTACTATTACCAATTTCTATCCACAAATAACGAAATTAGGGTCTGAGAATTTGAGAGTTGTATAATGTCAAGCACCAGGCTGAATGGCACTATTTATGACTTCATTTGCATGGCCAGCCTCTGAGCATGGCACTAGCATCTCTACTGGGTTGTCCAAACTTTAGAATTAGCCACAATTTTGAAGTGGGTATCTTATTCTGTTGAGTTTAACTCATTTCAGTCAGAGAGGAGTTGATGCAAAGGTAGGTTGTGAAGTATAACAAGAAGCAGCTGAAGTCCATCAGATTTAAGTTATAGTTAATCAACGATCTTCTGTAATGTCCAGATGGCATGTTTTCACATCTAAGTGTTTTGTATCTTGGCCATACTTCAATATGTATAATTTATCCAACCTACTCTGCTCTTGTAGCTGGGTATCTGCATCAGTAGCCTGGGTTTTAAGTGGTTTGGGTTATACAGGGTTATCCAGGATTTTCAGTGGGTTTTAAGTGAGTTTTAAGGAGCTCCTGCATGTAGTGTACCTGGTAGCTCTTGGTATTCTCTTTTTTTGCTGAGTTGTATCCCTTGTCTACTAAAATCTGACTTATTTCAACTTACTGTGACTAAACCCTTGTTCTCTCCTTTATAAATAATATGTTTCATAAAGTCTTATTCCTTAACCTAAAATTTCTATCTACATTACCTTGGAAATGCCATAATTATACTGATTAAATTGTATATTCTTCTTGGAGAGAATACTCAAAATACCTGAATCCCTTTTCTCCAACTCTGTTAATTAAGAAACTGTTACTTTAGTTCTCAATTCTTTCAATTCTTTATACCCATAAAATGCTTCCTAAAAATGCAAACATAGACACTTGAAATATAAATAATTATATACCCAGAAGAAGTGCACCATGTCCTTGGATCCTTGAAGATATTTTACAAAGGTGCCCATGAAAATACAGGTGTGATTGGATGGTGGAAAAATGTGGGTTCAGAGGTATATGTGATAGATACTACTTTTCTAATTTATGAGCTATTCAATTATGAAAACTCCAGCAAAAAAGTTTTCTTTATTTCACCCAGGCTATATTTATCTTTAACATGATGTTAAATTTCCACAACAACCAAGTTACTTTCCAAACAACAAAACAAAACAAAAACAGAAACCCGGAAGACATTAAGTGATAATAGCAATATATAACATTCCACATAAATCATTGGAACCTACATTTATCCAAGTATTTCAATCACAATTATACACATTTCTTTCTGTTGAAAATGTGCTGTTTAATGCATGAGGCTGACCCACCCATGCATCTACACCATTGAAATTAAGCAGGATAATATCAGCTAACTTTTCTAGGTAGGTGCCTAAGCTCTATAGAGCATCTTGCACAGTTTCATAATATGTGATTACTTTGAAAACCCACCTCACACAGGGAATTCCCTTATGTCAGGTCACTGTACATTTGCTACATTTTGATTTTAATGTTGCAGTACCTTCAAAGTAATTTAGTTATACTATCACCTAATAGCGTAAGTTAAGAGGATGGGTTGCCTGAAAACAGCAAGCACTCCTCTTAACTGCATGGAACAAACTATCTTCTCATATGGAATTTTTCTCCTGCAAAAATATAATAGATTTGAGATGTTGGTCATGAAAGTTAATAGCACATGGTTTGGACTCAGGCGAATCTTGATTTAAATCCCAACTCAAATTTTATTACCTAATAATTTAGCTAATTTGTTCAGGCCCAATTATTTCACCTATAAAATGGAAATAATGGCCTTAAATCTAAGATTTTTTGAAGTTAGTAAATAAAGGAACACATGTGAAACAAGTGGCGTATCTAGCATATAGAAAAGTTAATAAATGTGAATAATAACAATAACTGTTATTATCATCATTATGATAACATTTTCCTTGACAGTATATATTGATTCAAATTTTTATTGTACCACTAATTTCATGACCTAAGTTAACTTGTCTGATGCTGGTTTAATAATTTACGCTTCTAAGCTTGTTATTTTATTTCAATAATATAGTTTTCGTTATGTTATACAACAATCAATGCATGGAATATGGTAAACACTTTTAAAGGTTTTTTGTCTTTTTATTTATGTATCTTTATTTTTTATAGCACTATGGAGATTGTTATATACTCAGTAGGGCTTCAGTAATGAAATCATAAGAAGATGAATATTTAGCTAAATAAGTAATCATTAAAGGAATATAATACATTTAAAAATATACATTATTTCAATGACACCCCTGGAAAAAAAAGTAATGCAATTTTTTTTTCTGGTAGAAAGAATTTTTTTGATATATCAATCCATGTTTTATGTTTTAATGTTTATATGATTCAGAGATAAAATAATTCTACCACAGAGCTGCTGCAGTTTTTTTCCTTCTTTTTTTTTTTTTTTTTTTTTTTTTTGCTCTCCTCAGCACTCTTGTGACCATTAACAGATCATTAGCATTGATGGGAGTTCCTAAGGCATATTGAAAGTACACATTCACCTACCAACTCACTTCCTTTAAACATGACAAATAAGCAAAAATAAATTTACATCTGTTGCCTTTAAAGACATGTTTGAAGTTTCCATATCATTAAAATGGTATAGCTTTCCCTAATATGCTTAACACTACTTTTTGAAAAAATAGTAATGCTCCATGGATTTTGGCTTCCTTGATCATTTTTTTAGCTAGGGGAGAGGGATATGTGATAGAATCGTTTGTTGCTTTAGTTTCTTGAACAGCATGTATAGAATGACAATAAGAAAAATGTTAAAATTTATTCAACAAATATGTAAAAGATAATATAGCTAGGCATAAAAAATAGTATAAATTTAACTTCCAATATTTACAACATATTGCTAAACAACCCAGAATTCATGCTAATATTAATATTTCATATTGAAAACATTTACAATTGTGTGAGCCAGTTAATTTTACTTTAAAAATAGTTATTTTTCTAACTATTCTGCATAATTGGAAAAAAAGTAATATAAAATATAACCATTAGTATAGCACAGAGAAAAGGCAATTCAGCATAACTAGTAAGTACAATTCTTTGTAGACAATGAGAGTGTTTCTGGAATCAAAGTGGAAAAACACGTATCTCTCAATGTAAAAAGTATTATAAAATATTGTATATATTTTAGTGCATATATAAATGAAGTTTTTAAATATATGCATAAATAACATAGCATTTATACAATGCATACTTTAATTATGATGTATATTCTAAATACAATGTTTTCTTTTTCTCTTTTAGACGTGTATAATATCATACACTATACTATTATGTGTAGACTGTGAAAGCAACAAATTCAATATGACCGATGCTGATTTGTAATCTTGCTGAAGACAATATTGCAATAGAAAAAGTCATCTTCTGTTTCAAGCAAATAATCAACATTTAATGTGCTTGTATTAGTTAAGTGGTAATTGGGATAGAAAAAAATCATTTAAAATATGTTATTAGTCAAAAGATTGAAAAAATAGAGCTTTGAAAGTTCAAAGGAGAAATCAAGGTGACTATCACAATAAGCAATTCACTTTTACCATTTAAGTTCAATGCCATTCAGAAATAATTAGAAAGAAAAGGACTTCAAAGGTCTCATAAGCATAAAGATGTCAAAGAAGGTCAATCTTGAAACAGCTGCTGAAGGGGATCAGAGAGATAAAACTTAAACCTCATAATTACTATTAGAAAATTAAAGGAATAAAAGTGGCCAACATCAAATCAAAAACTTTCAAAGTGGTAGAGGAGACTCTTTTGAAACAGCAATAAAATCCATCCAGACATAAGTGTTCAGAATTCATATTAAAAGATGATAATGGAAAAATAGCCTTCAACCCATTTATCAATATATTATCAAGAAAGAAAGATTCTAGAAATCATTCAGAGTAAGGAATAAATGACAAAATTTTTTTTAAAAAGGAAATAAGATATTTCCCTGAGTAATAAGAGAATTTAAACCTTGAGGTAAAGGAATAAAATCCTAAATTTGAAATCTAATAGGTCCCAGGCCAAGGACAAGCTATTGAATAGTGGTCAGCAAATCAATTAATGCATCTCTGATCCTAAGGCCCAGGGATCATAGAGACCAAGTAGAGCACAGATATTTTAATTTATGAGTTCCTTGTGATAGCAAACTACTGTATATTACTCTACATACTGATCTGGGTAATCGAGTATAGAATTCATTACCCTATATTTATTTTTCTACTTTATGATTAAATTATATCAGAAAATATCCATATCCACAGAAACTCAATCATACTTAAAGAAAAACCTCAGCAGCAAGAGTCCATATTTACATGGATCAATTATTGAGTAAATAAATAAATGGGTGAGAAAACGCACATCTCCTCTGAGGAAAATTTTCAAATAATTTATTTAGATATTCGTATTCAAGGATGTGAGGCATAAGCCTGTCTCCATTAAGTACGGCCTGAGCATAGTGACTTCCTTCCAAAGAGAAGAGTGTCAAATAGAGGAAAAGAAAAGTTATGTGGCATTGGAGAAACCGAGAAACATTACTTCAGTCAGACAATTGAATTCAACATCATCAGTGATCAGTCATGTTGATAGTATGTGCTCTTGATAGGATGTGATGAGAATGACATTTTACTTCTGTGGTTTTCCTTCTAAAAACTCATAATCATAGTATAATTCTGGAAAAACAACAAACAAGTTTCAATTGTGGTATGTACATTCCATAAAAATGCCAGACTAGTGCTTCTCAAACTGCCATGGCTGTCTGAAACAATAAAAGTCTAAGAAACTGTCAAAACCAAGAGGAGCCTAAGGAGATGCTGACAACTACATGTAATGTGTTATCTTGGATTCAATACTGGGGCAGGAAAAGTTTGTAAAGTAAAAACTAAGGAAATCTGAATAAAGTGTGAACTTCAGGTAATTTTTGAAAACTTAGGATAATATTAAAATTATATTAAATACCTTAAATATTGTTTAAAACTATTCACATACAAGAATTACTATGTACAATTGTTAAAAATTTAGCTATTCCCAAAAGTTGACATTGTAGGTGCAGCTGCACAGCCTTCTCTGATCCTGCAGTTATTCATCCCATTTAGATTGCTTGCCAATTATTATATTACTTAATAATAATAAAGCATATCGCTAGAACCATCACTCCATAGAAACAGATTCAAAAATGGAGAGTTCAAAGTACCATGAGTTATAAGCACACAAATTTCATCACTTGTCCTGGATTTATTAAAAAGATTTAAGCATTTTCAAACAATAATTCACTAATGTATTAACAGCAATGGGCATATTCATTTATTAGTAATAGTCTTAAAACTGAAATACAGAAGATGTGTTAACTTTTAACGTAAAATGTATTTAGTATAATTGTCAAAGCCTTCTAAAGGGCCTTCCAGACAATAACTCTGAAGCTACAGACACACACACACACACACACACCCCCCATTTGTACATGAATACATACATACATTTATATATACATGAATATTTTGTCAGTTTTTTACTTGATTTCTTTAATCATCAGCCACTTGTAGAAAACTGTGCTACTATTGAAATTATGTCTTATCCTTATTTTTTGTGGTGGGTTTCTGTGACTAAGTAGAGTATTTGAGCTTACTTTCATATTGACACTATTAATCAATGTGTTAGTACATATCAGTAATAGTATTAAAACGATACAATTGTATAGTATGTTTTCCAGAAAAGTTGACAAAAAGTCACGAGTTTTGCCATAAGATCTTAACAAATAGAGAAACATTATTATGTAAAACAATGTAGAATCTAAGGAAATGCAAAACAATGTAGAATCTAAGGACAAACTTTTACAAGTAAAAACTTTAAAGTTGAAAATATAAATGCTCTGGATAAAAATAATCAAGAAATTTTATCAAGGAGAAATATAGTCTTGAAATAAAACACTTCATTCAATTATGCCAAAAGTAGCTGATCAGGAAGTTTAAAATGATTTATGAGATTTATAGCTTCTATCTTACAGAAAGCGTTGGCTGAAAAATAATTACAATGGTAACTCCCTGACCAAGCCAGTCTCATTCATCATGCGGTATCTTGTAAAAGCCCTCTAAGGGGCCTTCCTATTTCCATGTTTGCTTCCTAGAATCTATGTTCAATATAGTAGCTAAAATTATTAACATATCAGTCAGATCATGTCACATCTCTACTCAAACCATCAATGGACCCTTGGAGGATCCAGGATGGAAGTCAAAATTCTTACAAGTGCCTAGAAGGCCTAATGGACAGTGTTTCTTGATAAAGGTATGACTACCATCCTCCCTCTCACTTCTTTTGTTTTATCTATATTGACTGCTACACATTTTTGAATCTAAACAGGTATACTCGTACCTGAGAAATATTTTACTGCTGTTTTCTCTGCCTGGAACAAACTTTGCCAATGTATCTACACCACCTATTTCTATACCTTCTTTAAATCTTTGTTCAAATATTACTTTCAAAATAAGGTCTAGATTCACCTCACTTATTTCACAACTCCAGTTCACCACCCTGTAATCCCAATCCTCTTTCCATACTTGTATTGCTTTTGTATAACAGTTATAAACTTTTATCATACTATTTGCCTTATTTATTATCCTAATATTTATGTATTCCACTTCCATAATAAAAGCTTTCTGATAGTTGAGCTTTTGGTCTGTCTGGTCCCTTGAAATAAACCAGGAATCTCACACAGAGTATATGTTGAATAAATATTGTTTGAATGAACGAAAAAATGAGAAGATTTTTGTGGTTCTTTTTAATTATTTTTGTTTAAAGATCTAAAATGGGAGTTTTTGGAACCCTGGAAAGAAAATTATAGAAATTAAACTTGTTAGGAAAATATGTAAAGAACACATAGCTGAGATCCTACTGAAATGGGAAACAACACCGCAAACCAAGAACTAAGAAAACATAATAATTAGGATAAACTTTTTTTCATGGCAGACAAGTAAGGCATCTCTGCCAGGTCCTTCATTCTACCCCACAGAATTAAGAGTATATAGAAATAATTTAAGAAGATCGTTTCTCTACCCACCCTTCTGGTTTGAAATCTCTGATTCTTTAAGATCTATGTGAAGAAGGCTTCACTTGCTTTTGCTTTAATTTTTTCTTGTAAATAATGTAATAATAATAATCATTAAGAAAATGATTGAAGAAATACAAGTGTACTTCAGAAGTATTGTGGCTTCTGTTCCACACTACAGCAATAAAGTAAACATTGCAATAAAGCAAGCCACACAAATTTTTGGTTTCCCAGTGCATATAAATTGTGTTTACTCTATATGGTAGTCTGTTAAGTGGTAAATAGTATTCTGTCTATAAAGACATTGTACATATCTTCAGTAAAAAATACTTTTTTATTAAATAATGCTAACAATCATTTGAGCATTGGTTACCCTTCAGCAAGTGGTAATCTTTTTACTAGCGGAGAGTCTTGCCTCAATGCTGTTGGTTACTGACTGATCAGGGTACTGGTTGCTGAAGGTTGGGTGGTTGTGACAATTTCTTAAAATAGGACAACAATGATGTTTTTTTGCATTGACCAACTTTTTTTTTTCACTAAAGATTTCTCCATAGCATGTGATACTATTTGACAGCATTTTACATTCAGAATTTCTTTGGCAATTTGAGTCAGTCCTCTAAAAACCTGCTGCAGCTTTATCAAATACATTTATGTAATATTTTAAATCCTTTGTTGTCATTTCAATATTCCCAGCATCCTCACCAGGAGTATATTTTGTCTCAAGAAATAAATTCCTTGGCTCATCCACAAGAAGCAACTTGTCATCTGTTCAAGTTTTATCATTAGATTACAGCAATTCAGTCACATTTTCATGTTAGTCAGGCTGGTCTCAAACTCCCGACCTCAGGTGATCGTGATCCACCCACCTCCGCCTCCCAAAGTGCTGGGATTACAGGCGTGAGCCACCATGCCCAGCCAAGACAATTATTATACTTTAGTTTGGAATAGAAGTGTTTTAGCACTTTTTCCATTTTCTCACATAAATTTTCAAAAGGATATCCAAGTCAAGATTTGATAAAATTTATTTATTAATTATTAGCCATAATTATTGCTAAGTGGCATTGGCTTATTTTGTAAGTGTGCAGCAGTGAAAAATATGATGACTTTTCCTATATGTAATGCCACTGTCTTGATTCATACTAAGGCATCAAGAGTTTAAATCATAATTGCTTTTGCATTACTGATACATCGACATGGTGAAACAGGTAAATGATGTATTAATATTATTATTAAAATAGTTTTGATGTTGTTATTCTCTGGAAAGGGAATCAAGGAAACACAGAGAGCCAGTGGAGACCATATTAAACAATAGTTATTCTAGGAAAAGTCTATCACATGACCTCAAGATATTTATTGAAGAAACTTTTAAATTAAATTTGTACTTATTATAAAAAACTGAAACAGCAAATGAATAGATAAAAATGCTGCATATTTGCAGCATCTATAGAATTGATACAATATTCCAGAATATTTTAAATGAAAACATCAGAACTTTCTTTGTATTTCTCCCTTTGTTACTCTCTGTCTATACACACATTTACTTATACATATGCATATCCACACAGAATTGTAGACTAAAATGACAAAATATTTTTTAAAGTATGGCATTGGCATATGAAGTTAAACTAATAATGACCATTTCAAAGAAAAGTTATTTGAAATTTAAAACAATCAAATAACTTGTGAATAATTTTTATAACTTACCTGTTAAACTTATTGTTTATTTTTTTCTGTAATAATTAGGGACTCTTGGTTAAAATGAATTAAAACTAAACTAGGCCAAGCTCATGCCTGTAATCCCAGCACTTTGGGAAGCCAATGGGAAAAGATCACTTGAGGCCAGAAGTTTGAGACCAGCCTGAGCAACAGAACTAGTCTCTGCCTCTAGAAAAAAACAAAAACAAAAAACAAAAAACAAACAACTCTACTACAACAAAAGCTGAGGTAACTGTGATAGTATGGAAAAAATTTGAGTTCTAAATATGCAAATGTGCAGAAGGTTGAGATTAACATACAACTTTAAGTATTGCAAATAACAAAAAGCTAAAAGTAAGTTTTTCCTTTGGATGATACACTCAACAGCAATTGATAATATTAAATTTTAATACAACCTGAAATCTGGCAAGCAGGAAGAGCACGACAGGTTGTAATAAAATGACTTTTTCTCCTACTTTCTGCACTGATTACATGTGGATGACCCACTGATTGCTTCTAACAGGTTCCGTAGCAATTGGGAAAAATTATCGTTGATTATTGCCAGAACTAAATATCAAATTAATCCCACAGTATTATATTAATGGCTAATTCACACTGAAATGAAAGTTGTTTTTCTTTTTTATTTAACAAAGCAAAATAAAACATTTGCAGACTTGTTAGTTAAAGTTCAGATGTGCAGCTTTGACAGAGCAGGAGCATCGCCATCTTGGATAAACACCTCCATTTTAAGTTCCCCTTGATTAAAAATCGCCTAACTCCAGCCCAAAAAACAACAGCATAATGGCTAATGTCAGCATGACCATAAACCGCAAATGACACCACTGACCAGAAAGATTCCAAACTTGAGATAAACCCCCCTCCAACAAGGGACATGCCAACCCCTAGATAACCTCCCCTCCAACAAGAGACACTCCAACCCTCCAATAAAACCCTCCTCCACCCAGAAACATTCCAAGCCTGCGATAAGCTCTCCCTCCCTAAACCCTTAAATATCCTTAGTCTGTAAGAAAGAATGCTCCTGACCAAAATTGGCCAGAAGCCCCTCTCAGGTTTACTCTCCAAAAGAAACCTGTCTTTGACTGTTGAGCAGATTTTTGTGTTTCTTTCTTTTTTCTTCAACTCTTACAAGCTTTAGCAGACCAGAGCCAGATACAACATGTAAACTGAGCACTGCTCCCACATGGATCTCCTTTCTTCCCGAATTGTTCTTTATCCTCCTTGTTGGAGTTGCATCTGTGCCTCTTTTATGAAACTGCCATACAACGTTAGTAAGAGAATGCTTACCACATACTAAAGCAAGAGTTCTTATGAAATGGTTACTTTTGGTATATGTCTTCTCATTGTCACTTCACAGGCAGAGGGATTTGGGACGTTTACTTATTTGGGGATAGTATGTAAGTGACCAATTTGGTCAATGACATTAATGAAATCTCACTTTTGTTAACATTTTATTCTTTCCAAGTGTTTTTCCCCACATTATTTCATTAGGTTTTCATCATATCCCTAAGAAAATAAAGAAAATTTATTTTAAATGTGGAAGGGAATCAGCCTTTTAGATTTGCAAAAGCTCTCGAAGAAATACTAACAAAAGAAAAACATTAATCTAGTTCTTTTGACTCCTTTTGAAATAATTTTCCATGATAACACCTTGTTTCTTTTAACAAGCAATACTTCTTAAAAAATAATAACCACCAAAGACTGATTCTCTGAACACATTATTTACAAATAAATGTATTACTCTGGAGTTTCCCTCTAAATGACAATTACTTACTAAATCATAGTTAATAATTCTTTATATTAAATTTCCTCTGGTAAGCCTACTGTGTGGCTTCTCTCTCTTGATTGTACTCGGAGTACTAGAACTCTCAATTCATATAGGACAGATAAGTGTAACTTGTCAAATGAGAGTATCTGAGGCATTTGTTTACATTTAAAATATAGGGGTTTTTTTCCCATACATTTGTCCTCCCTCTCCTTCATTCCAAGGGTAGCATCTACATGCTAGGCATACTAATGAGTTTCCATGGCTTTGGAGCAAATATCTTGTCTGATATCAGTATCTGTTTAAACACAGACATTTATTCTATTGTATACTTTCAAAAATTCTAGATTCTCTCTTTCTTACTTTTCAATCTTCACAAAGAGCACTCAACACGTATTTGTGGGAAGAATACGTAATGGACCACGGAACTCTGTGTAGCCTGAGCCCATCATCTAGAAGCCATAAGAAAAGATAAAAATTACTGGAGAAAAGTTGTATTTCCTCGTTGACTTTTTGAAGAACTGTGCTAAAACTAAACATATTAATAAATTCAAAAAAAGTAATTAATGTCCTAAGTTTATTCTTCCCTTGTTCATCCTCCATAACATTGTACAATTTTCTTCAAAAGAATATTGTTTTAAAAAAGATTGTTTTGAGTCCCATAGCTACGTGCACACACTTAAAGTACCTAGGAAAAACGAAGTGGTAAATAGGCCAAATTACCATGCATTTTAAAAGTGTATCCGTTTAGTTGCCTCTTGTGCTTTTATGATCTTATTGGCTATTTTCAGTCAAAACACTTATATATCTAGCAGATATTCACTTGTATATACATCTAGATTATGTTACTATCTCTTTGCGAAGCTATTAAATTTATTATTTGATTTTTTTCAGAATTAAAGGCAACTAAAACCATTTTAAATTGGTATATTTTTGTTATTTTTTTTTTACAATTCTTGCTTTATAATTGTAACAAGTAATATTTCCCTTTAAAATACTTTTATTTATAATTACATTTGAAATATTAAGTAAATCAGTGATATAAACTTTATTATCTACTTAGTGTCACCTTTTCTATCATTTAAGTTTTTCAGGATGATAAGATTGTTTTATCAGAATTGTAATCACTCCTATATACAGAAGACTCATATTTGGCATCCACAAGAAATGACCATAATCTACATCTGTCCATGAACTACTACTTCTCCCATCTCCCATGCTATGTACCCTTAAAATGGGAGTTGGTGTTTTCAACAGAGTAATAATTATTAGTTTGATACTTGGAAGAAGTTCAATCATATTAAAACTATATACATAGAATTAAAAACACTTCAAGATTTCATTAGACAGCTCAACATATATGGTGAATAACCTTTATTCTATCTGTTTATTCATAGAGTAGGGTACTTTTAGAAAGCTTTCTATAATTTACATCATTTAGCAGTGTTACATATGTCTGTAATATGTAGACTAATTTTCTTGCTTAGAGAGTTCCATGTTAAAAATTACAGTGGATGACTGATATATCAATGCACTAACATTACTAAAACTGAGGTTTAAAATTTCAAATGATTCAATCGGCTAAATTCTCCAGTAAATAATTGAAAGCTTACAGTAAGTCACTTTGGCCAGCCCTCTAGTTATTTCATTTCATGAGAAGTTCCTATTCTGCTCAACATGTTTATTATAAGGATTAATATAGTTCCTTTAGGAGTAAACCATCACTGTCTATGCCTCTTCTACTCGAGTAGGATCTTCTTCCCCTGTGTTTTGATTCTTTCTCTCAATGTGACCATGAACTATGAAGGACATAATTTTTCCCATAATTTTTCAATCAGTTATTCTTTGGTGTTTTGGTTTTCATTCTGAAGTTCAGAAGATCTCCTTCATGCCACCCCACCAGATAATTACAAATTGCACTTCTTATATAATGTACAGTACTTGTACACAACATAATTTAATCAGAGGTCTAATTTTTCCATGAAGATGTTTGCTACATTCAACTAGAAGGTTTCTGAAAAGGAGAAAGGAAATTACATTAATAAACAGAGTGTCTCATATTATAAACCCATTTGTACTTTAAGGTATGGTGAGGCACTTAGTGTATACATGTGCTGTGCAATATTTTAGTTGTTTTTAGAAGTAAATAATTCATGGATATGATTTATCTGTTGATCTTTCTAATGATTTTTCTAGAACATTAAATTGTATGTGTGTGTGTATATATATACATATGATATTAAAACTAAATGAAATATAGGGATACTTACATGAATTATTTGTGTCTTGGTTTCTACCTACAGATATTATCTGTGTTTCTGGATATGAACATGGATTGAATCTCGCTCTTAGAAAGTTATTAAACTTTCATTAGAAACTAGTAGATATATATCTATGTATCTGTTATCCATCACAGTGCTTAAGAATTCTAGCAAAAATCCACTTGAGTTATATTCTTGCTTTAGCAGTTATTATTCTTGTAACCTCATCTGACACAGCTCTTTGTTTCACTCTTTGAGCTCCATGTAAATTGACCTAGTCCTGGTTTAGTCTTTTGTACTTGCCATCTCCTCTGCCAAGAAAGTTTTTTCTACATTAACCTTGACTTGCTTTCTCACTTACTTCATTTAGCTCTTTGCTCAAATCTTCCCAGTAAACTCTCCCTATCTAACCTATCCTATATAAAATTTCAGTCCTCTCACCCTGATATTTTTTATTCTAATTATCAAGCACATTTTTTCTCCATAGCATTTGTCATGGTCCAATATATATAGATTTGTGTGTGTATGTGTGTGTGTGTGAAATTTCAGTTAAGTTAGAAATTAAATATAAGTATGACCAAACACAGCCTGCAACATATGTATCATAAAAACATTGTCATTTATCGGAAATTTATATTTAATTATACATTTTAATATGTGATATACGGGATATACTTTAAAAAATGACATGTAGTGACATCCTTTAAACATGCAGTATCTGAGACAGTAAAATTTATGTCATCTGAAATTTAAATTTAACTAGGAATTTTGTATGTTTTAAGATATTTCTTGCCACCCTAGTGTGTGTGTATGTGTGTGTGTGTGTGTCTCCCCCATTACATTGTAATCTCTCTTAGATATTTTTTATTGATTTGTTGGCTGCTGTAGAGGTGAACAAGTAAACAAAGGTGCTCTATAGTACATATTTAAGAGTGAATTAAGTTGCTTGACTTTTTCATTTAGTTTTTGTTACTTGTAACATTACGACATAAATATCTACTTACAAGGTTGTGGTGAGGTTTAAAATAAATAGCTTACATAAATCACTTTGGACAGTACATAGCAAGGCGGTAAGTAGTTGATTATTCATTGTTTTGCATTTGCTATCATTATAGTTATTATTGATTGTATTAATCCCAAGAAGGAAACCCAGATATTCAGGTGAAGAACTCTGAAAATCTTGACGTTTTTGATGTGAAGAGTGTCATGACAACTTTTCCTAGGATTAAGCTCAAAAATAGTTACTTTGCTTCTGAAAGAAATATTAAGTGCCAATTAAGTCCAGCTCGAGTTTTACAATATTCTTATGTTTTTCAAAGAAATAAAATATGTTTTCCTTTCTTCATTTAGGAAGGCATGAAAAATTATGGATGAAAGAAATCAAGAGGATGTGGAGTAAATCTGTAAAATGACACTTTCAAACGTTATCTTATTTTCAAATAGAAGTCTATTACAGAGAGGAGGAGGATGGAAGTACAGGAAGTGATCAAAAAGCAATTTGAAAACTATTTTTAAATAACACCATTTCAAAACTTGCAATTTTCTTGTTCTCTGAAAAAGGCTTTATAAGAGGTGAACCCATCAAATGCACTTTAATGCATTAAGTGCTGTTTCAGTTTTACAAGGATACTCGTCTAAGAGTTTGGAAGTGCTGTGATGGGGCAGGGTTGGGTCCTCTGGAAAACAGAGAGTGTCATCTCTTTTCCATTAGCAACATGAAATCACAGGCTTTATTGTACATGAAATCACAGGCTTTATTGTACATGTGTCAGGCATTGGTGCTTTTTTCAAGCCATTGTCATGGCTTCTTCAGAAATCAAGTTTACGTAAGTTGAAGCAATAGATGCATACTTGAAAAAATGGTTTTAAATTGATTGTATTCAATAAATCATAATATATTTTCAATGTCTATAACAGAACTTACCGTTTACATGAACACTTTAGTAAATATTGTGATGAATTGGGAAACAGTTTGAGATTTTATATACTCACATCGTAACTTATTTGTTTTGTGCCTTTGGACAATCACATTATTCTATTGTACACAATTGCAGAATACCTGGTAAGCCTCACATAGACTTAAAACTAGACAATAGTTAAAACTTTGTTGTGATTACATCACTGATAAAATTAAACAGATATTTGATGTCCATTTCCCATATGGTGACACCCGTTCTTATGAGTATTCTGTTGAGCAAAGCACACAAAAGTAAAAAAGAGATAAACTATTAATAAGATTTATGTTTTCATTTTTACACATTTACTCATATATCAGAATCTCCATGGTTTTTAATTGGGTGTCAGAATGAGCATACACTTGAATTTTCACATAAACAATTTTAAATATAGACATGAATAAAGAAGTTCAGTTTCTAAATTTGCCAGTTACTATTTTCTGTGATAGAAGCAAATAATGCACAGAGATTATAAGCATGGACTTTAGAGTCAGACTCCTACTTATCCCCTTCTCACACATGTAATCCTGCAAAAATTACTTGTTTCTGAAACCTGAGTTTACTCATTTGTTTATTGTAGGACAACAATAACATCAGACTGATAGAAGTTTTGTGAGGATTTAGACATGTTCAGATAGGTGCCTATTATCAAACCTGCTATATATTAAATGATATAAAATGGTAGCTATTAGTATTATTCTATATGACCTTAAGAAGAATAGGATTATAACCACCATGAGCTTGAAAAACTCTACTGTCTTATTATTATCATCATTATTTTAGTTTTTAAATATATTGTTTTATTATAATTTTTCTGTTAGACTACATAAATATACATATATATTTTTAATTCCACAGACACATATATTTTATATGTCTTATTACAATTTTGAGGGAATAATTTTTTAAAAGTTTTATTGTATGTTTATATTTTAAGGTAAGGCAGATAAGTAAGTTATGTAAAAATGACTTCTGTTTATACATTTTGCAGGATGGTAATTTCTAGTCTAAATATAGTAGAAGTCTTTGTATTTTGAGTTACTTTACTGTGATTATAAGACTTTATGATTTAAGTAACATATGTAAATGAACTTAAGTGATATTTGCATACTAACTCACTTAATTATAATATTCATGATCAAGTAAAATAATTTTAGGTAAGTGTAGCTTTAATGAATGTAGTGAATTAGCTCTAATTTGCAAATGAGTGCTTTTAAATAATGCTTTTGAAATTTGACTTGATTTAGAAAAAACATTGATCATTCTCTCTTAAGTTTAAAGAAATAGCAGAAGCTGCTGACAAGTTAAATTCAACTACTTTTCTCCATTTCTGAATTAAAAAATTAAAATGTCTCATTTACCTATTTTATAATAAAGATATAATTAATAATAACAGTAGAGTCTATGTTAGTTATTCAAATGAATGACTGACTGAGACTTTTAAATGAAAAAATTCTGATTTCCAGTTAGTAACCATCTCATCTGTAAAAGCATAACTGAAAAATAAATTGAGTTACTGTACAATTTAAATTTCCTGGAAAGTGGATCCAGTATATGCATGAATATAATTTATACTGGCTTCTTGCATCCAGTATATAAAGGAATTAAAAATCACCCAATAGTCCCTAATTGTTTTGGAAATAAAGTTGATTTTTGAACAAGATTTTTAATTAAATTTATTAGTAATCACCTGTTATAGTGGAAGTAAGATAATATAATTTTTTAAAAAAATATAGATATCTGAGGAAAGCCTTTCTTTCAATCCAGCACCACAGTTTTTCTGTAACAACTGACAAATCATTTAACTTATCTAACACTCACTTTTCACATCTTTAATATAGCAATAATAACAGTATCTGACTTCTATATTTATTGAAATATGTAATCTTATTCCAGGCAATCATTTAGAAAATAGAACTGCTCAGTAAAAATTAACTATTCTCCTTATCACTATTATTATTTGCTCAAAGACAAAATAATATCTTTAAAAAAATACTCCTTGAGTAATACCCTCATTATTATAAAATTTATTCCTGCTTAAGAGAAAAATTACAGGTTATGGCAGACCTATAGGAACCAAGAATGGTTAAGTAATCTCTGTAGACACTCAGAACAATCATATGAACCTTGTGGCCTTCCAAGCGTAAGACTGACATAAAATATGTTTGGTCTGATCTAAGCTTGATTATAGAAGCTTGGAGTACTTACATAACAAGCATGTATCCTGTAAAACTTGTGTTACTGTTATCACCCTTCACAAATAGAAACATGATTTCTACACATCCTGTCTATTGTAACCATACACAGATTTTGCTGTATTCCATTGTTCAACTCATTCTGCAATTAAGCATAACTGTAGTGGAAAAATCTAGTTTTCCGTACTCAGGAGAGAAGTTAAAAGTGATTTATAATCTGACCAAATGCCCCCAGATTTGTTCAATGCTAAAATTAAATGTAGCTGAAGTATAAACTCATTTGAGATTGATTTACTGCCAGGAAATACAATTTAGATTATGACTATATTTTCTTATTCTATTTAAAAAGTCTATCCCACGAAGAACTATTTTAACAATTATTGTTATCAAATATAGAAATTTAAAAAAATAAAGTTCTTCTAAAAGTTTCACATCAAACTTTCATAGTACCTCTCCCGTAAACATTGTCAAAGAAATGGGGCAAACTAATGATGAGTTCTATTTTTTAAATGAGGACTTAAAGAATGATAAGATATTGAGGTACGGAATATGCTAAATTCAGTTAGCTGAATTATAAGCAAAGTATTCTGCTTAGGCACACACATGAACACACACACAGAGACACAGAGAGAGAGAGAGTAAATAAAGGAATAATATGTGATAGTCAAGTAATTAATAATCTGCATATCGACAATTTCCACTTTCAAGCTATTAAACCAATCGATGATTACTCATAGAAATCATTGATAAAGTAAGTGAAAATTCTACCAGAAAATTTTCCACAAACCTGAAGACCAGATTGTAATGTGTCACAAGGTCTTCAAAGTATTCCAATTTTTTTCAAACTTTTAATGAAAAGATTTTTTTATATTTATTTATAAATACCAGAAATATATTCTAAATATAGATGACAGTCTACAGGCTGAACAAATATGAACAATGAGAAATACATTCTGTGTAATAGATCACAGTGACACTTCACATCGAGGTTAGCATTACAAAGACACATTATTAAATTATTAAATTGACTACGTAAAGAAGTTGTATGGGAACATTTTTTAATCTCTCAGCCTACATGGATACAGGCTCAGAAATACAAAATAATTTTGAATTTTGAATTTTGAATTTTAATAGTTATGAAGAAAACTGGGATTTTGGGTTTAGTAATTTGAAGGACATTACGTCATGTTTTAAATTTTATTTATATTTTATGAATTTCAAAACAATTTTTCTTTTGTCTTTTTAATTATACATGTGATTCTTGAAATTGAAATACCAGGTGTTTTTATTTTCAAAATGCTACAAAGCAAAAAATGCTGGCATTACTTACTTAAATATTCATGGGAAAGCATATCCAGTGAAATGGATAAAATTAGTTAAACTCGTGATTTTAAGCATAAAAAGACTTTTACATGACATAATATGGATCAGATTTCATCATTAGCTATGTCTTGCAAACGCAATGTTTTCAACATAGAATCAACAAAAATTTGTTAAATATCGATAATTTACCCTCTATTGTGCTGTACATTGGGAATTAAAATAAAGCAAACATATTTTATCCTCTCAAGGGGCTCATTGTAAAAATATAATTGCACTGTTTTGGCAATACAATGAGTGGAATGCTAACAGCAAAAACACATTACCATGAGAAGATAAATAACAATGTGACAAACTGTCCCTGGTGAACGGGGATGACTTTGCTGAATTAGTAACATATGAGTTGGATCTTGGATTATATAATATGTTAAGCATGTAAAGGTGGTGTATAAATGAAAAGGGTTCATTAATGGCACAATGTTCATAAGTATAAGGCTGACATTTAGGCTGTAACTTTTCTCAATAAAATTTAAGTAGTGCCAACTGCAGTGTGGTATCCTAGGTTGAATTATAGAATAGAAAAAAGAATATCAATGGGAAATCTCATGAAATCCAAATAGAATCTAGAGCTTAGTAATAGTAATGTGTTACCATGTTTGTTACATTGATGAGGTTCACAGTCACTTCCTTATAGTGTTAACCTATTGTTATCAATAATTAACACACATTTCCATGACCATTCAGAGGACAGTTTGAATTGTCATTCTATTTGCTCTATAAAAAATCATACATAAAAATTGTTAGCATATAAAGAGATAAAGAATATACCATCAACAACATATAGGGTAAAGTTTATAAAAATGAGCAGGCAATTGACAAATATTTTAATTTGCTAAATTGTGGACAATTTGTGTAAACTAACTCTTATAAAATGTTCAATTTGTCCATATCTCTTTCCTTATTCTATGCAAATATTCACTTTGCACTTTATTTTGAACTACAATTTTTGTATCATGTGTCTAAAAATGACTCCTCCTAACTTTATAAGCTAGAGGTCACAAAAAAATCCTGGATTCACCTCTGTAAATATAGTCATTCAAATAACTGATGGAAAATTAAAGCAACAAATACAAACAGAAATGTAACAAAATAAAACTGATAAATCTAAAGCTAATTGGTTTTTGGATAAGACTTTAAAGAAAACACCAAAAAGATAAAAGAAGCAGTGAGCAACCAAAATTGTCAAAATTGAATGAGTTGGCATTTTTAGAAAAACAAATTTGTACAAAGTGAGTTTTTTGAGCCATATTCTGCATACAGAGAGTAAACGTGACCTAGCTCTGATGAACAATGAACCTGTGTTGCATAAATAAATAATAAAGAGAGAAATTACTTGGGGCCTGTGTGGCTTTAGTCTTCTGTGTCAAGGAGGGGGATTTTCTGAGATTAAACTCAGTGGATATCAGTCACTTAAATCTGATGCATTATATCCCTGGACATTGACGCTAAATTCAGAAGATATCTTAACAGCTGCTGACACAAAGCCACTGACAGAATGATTCACTAAAAACAAACAAATAAAACAAAACAAAAACCACAAGGATTTTTCATTCAAACTGACACAGGCTTCCTGAGTTTTAGTCTTCAAACCTGGAATAACTGCTAGATCATTTTCTGGACACACTCTGAAAGTGCTCAACTATAGAGATCAGTCTTAAAGAGGAATGCTAAATTCTGGTTTTGGAGAAGAACAGGGGCATTACAGGATAGCTTGTCATATGGCTGAGAAACAATGACTCATAAAGAGGAGCAGGTGTTCATAGTAATCAACATTAAATCTCTGGAGTCACATGCACAGGCTCAAATATAATTCCACCATCGATAAATGCCAGGACATTGGGTAAGTTACTTAGCCCCTCTGTGCCTAGGTTTCTATGGTGGGATAATGAGAGAACATATAACAATTGTGGTGATGAGAATTAATTGAGTCAACATTTTAAAATTACTTAGAATATTGCCTTGAACACAAAAAAATGCTATGAAGCTGTAAATTAAAAAAAATCATCACGCAACTCATTATCTGTATATGGAGAGAAGGAATCTTAGAAGATAGTATGATTGTTTCAAAAAACTTACATTCCTTTCCACAGAGAAATACTTGGTATGAATGTAATAAAAACAAAACAAACAAACAAAAAACACCATACTAACTCCAGTTAAGAGGGAACAATTGAGTTTGTTTCTCCATACCACATTCTCTTTTGACCCCCATGTAGGCAATTACTTTCATGTGTTTAATGAATACTTTTTCAAAATTGGCATCATTGCTTTGTATGTTTTAAATTCACAAAAATGCTATCGTATCACATACAAGTTTTGTACTTTTGTCAGTAATTACTGTGCTATTAATATTTGCCAATATTGCTGTCTATATGTTTAATCCATTTCCCCTATTTAGTCATATACTTCATGGTGTAAATTCAGTCCATTTTACCCATTTAACTCTCCAAGTATAGATACACAGTTTGACTGGCAAACATTTTTATAGATAGTGCTCATGGTTTGTAAGGGCTGGAAGCCACAAGAAAATGTATAAACTGCTAAAGCACAGACTGGCAAGCACACTGGAAAGCAACTTTATACCAGTTATTCAGATTAATAGACCATTGTCTTAATCTACATGTTTCTCACAGATGATCCTTTTGTATTTACTTTATACATGTGCTTGTTAGATTTTTGGTTCTCCTTTTCTAAAAAGTTTACTCTTGAAATATATACATTTTTTTCTGCTAGTATTCTTTAGAAATAGCTTCTAAAATATTTTACATAATAATCTCAATTTATTTTAGACACTGAAGTATCTTTTCCCATTCAGTCATCTATTTCTTAACTTTTTCTGTAATATCCTTGGTTTAAACAGTTATTGATTTTAATCTTTAATTTTATACTCACAGAAAAAGATATACTAGTACTAAAACCTGAATTACATGTCATGTACCCAGATTTATCTGTTGGTTTGCATTTTTCTTAATTTGCTTATGCTTAATTTTATATTTTAAAAGCATACATATAAACACATAAATCATATATAGACATTTGTATTTGTTTATGAAGCATTCGAGGGCAGGTTACAGACATTTTACTCCTGTACTTTTAAATATTTCACTATGTATTTCCTAAGAGCAAAAATATACTCTTATATAAACACAGTAAATTTTTCAAACTCAGAAAATACAATTGATTTAATAATATTTTCTAATGCAAAATCAATATTTAAATGTTGTTAATTATCCTCATCAGGTTCTTTAACATCCCACCCTATAGGCTTGGCTTATACCTTGAATTTTGCTGTCATGATTGTTCTTTGATATGAAATATTTCCCCTGTTTTTTTGCTTTTAGACCTTGATCTTTTTAGAGAACAGGCTAGTTGTTTTACAGAATCCCCCACAATTTGGATTTTTCCCAAATTTTCCTCAGATTAGAGTTAGATTATGTATTTTGGAGGGGAATAACACAGATATATTGTGTCCTATTAATACATCATATTGGGACACACAATATTGTTCTAATATTAGTTATGTTAAGTTTATTTTTCACTTGAGTAACAAGGTCTCAGCCCAAATTGTCCACTATGGTGTTATCTTTTTTTTTTTTACACTTAAAAAGTATTTTTTGTAGATATACTTTGAATTACATCATCGTGTTCTGAATCAGTATTTTTCTAGTTTTAGCATCCATGAGAATTTTTGTATTATTGTCTATGTTTAAGGTGTGATGTTTTGATGTTCTTATACATACTGAACTGGTTACTATAGGAAAGTAAGTTAATATATCAATCAGCTCACATAGGTTAATTTTTTTGTGTTTGTGTGTGGTGACAAGAGTGCCTAAAACAAAAAAAACTTCCAGGATACAACATCATAATATTAGCTTTAATCCTCATATGGTACATTAGATCTGTAGACTTTTTCATCCTACATAACTGAAATGACTGCAACTTTATGTCTGGCTTATTTCACTTACCATAATGTTCTCCAGGTTCACCCATATTATTGCAAATTACAAGATTTCCTTTTTTCAGGATGAATATTATTCTATTGTAGATTATTTTTTAAACTACACAATTATTTATTAGCACTCATGGGTAAAGAAGAACTTACTTTTTTCATGATTTATCACATTTGTCTATATCTGTGTGGATTCATGGATTTATTTTATATTTAATGTATTGTAATACATTATTTATTTTTATGCTCAAATTATTCCAGATTGGATCAGCAGAGGACCACTAAGTAGAGTCTGTGACCCTAAAACATGTTCTATCATTTTTCCAGGTTTATCTTGAAATTCCCCTTACCTCTTCATTCATCTAAGGAGCCCTTAGATTCTTATGGTTGAAAATGGTATTTAGAAATGAAGATTTGTTAACTAAGCCTGCTCATTGCTATTGACATGTCATTGTAACTATTTACTTATATCTCTCTCACCCCTCTCTCTTTATATATATATAGAGAGAGATAGATAGATAGATAGATATTTATATTTATATATGGCATGTGTGGATATATACACACACACAGTATGTATAGATGGTATATATACACCTATGGTGTATAGATGGTATATATACACCAATGGTGTATAGATGGTATATATACACCAATGGTGTATAGATGGTATATATACACCTATGGTGTATAGATGGTATATATACACCTATGGTGTATATATATGATATATATACACACATGATGTATGTATATGGTATATATATGGTGTGTGTGTATATATATATAGTGTATATATCTAAATATATATGCACCTTTTTTTAGTGTTATATAAAAAAGTTTCAAATACAAAATGAGAAAAATAAAGTAGATGGATGGGACTGGAGATATCAATGCAAACTCATAGTTTTGTAAATACTTTAAGGTAAGATATACAAAGAGACACAAATAAAAATGTACTTAAACACACATAAATATATATATATACTCACATATAGTTGTACCTATTTTTATATCTCTCCATCGATGCAATAGATGCATTAATAACATTTTAATATTTGGTAGAACAAGTCCCTCCTTCTTTATACTCTTTTCTTTTGGATCACTTAGCTCTTTGCAGGCCTTATTCACTCCAACTAAATACTAGGATAAGTTTATTGTGTTCCTCAACATATTCAATAGGAATTTTGATTGGGATACTTGAGTGTTTTTATAACATGAATGTAGAGTTATCTAAGTCTTGAGACAGGTAGTCAGAAAATCTGGATTTGAATCCTGGCTATATAACTAGCTAGATAAATCACCAAGGACAGTTTAAATTCTAAATAAGACTTACAGTTCTCATCTGTAAAATGGGTATAGTAATGGGTACTATAAAATATTGTCAAAATAAATAAATGAAAAATAAATTATAAAAATTATTTTACAAATGTATTTTTCTCCTCCTTCCTAATTAGTTTCCCAATTATTTTCTAAATATTACAGAAAGGCAATTCTTAATAAACTATAAAAACCAAATATTAGTTGTCAAATAAACACATTAATGGGATGGTGATTTCATTGGCTTTGATTCATGTATAACTGATCTTGCATAGCTATACTCAACTAAAAACCTACCTAATTTTAATTCAATTATTTTCTGCGTCTTTAAATTATAATATTTATATCATGAATTTCACCTATAAAATTGTGCTTTGTATCTCTATACAAACTGAATTAGCTGGACATGTCTTAATTTTAACTTTTTAAAATTATAATGGGGGCAAAGTGACAGAAAAGACCAATGGAACCAGTGAACTTAAAGGAACAAAATCATTTTTTAAAGTGTTCTCAGGAATTGTTTTATAAAGTTTTTATTGCCTAAGAAATATTCTCCTTGACATTGCAAATTCTTTTTGCTATGCTAATGAATACACTTAGTCCTCATATTAAAAAAGAATATATACTATTTCCTTTTATAATAAGATTTTTTATTACATAAGTTCTTTGTTAATTTTAATTAGAAAATGGTACTCATTCAAATGACATTGTAGGAAAATTTAGGAGATCATGCTTCACAAAGCACTGTCTGATATGTTTTCCATCAACAGGGCCCTTGAAACTGTTCAGCTTGTTAGGGATTTGCTATGGAAAATGCATCTATCTCTGAAAACAAGATGGAGGGAAATACAGTCCTCATTTTCTCCAGTACTTTGTTGTTCAAAGGACTTTAGCAATTTCAAGTGGTGCTAAAATATGCATGCATAAGGCTTGATCATACTAACAATGAAGAAGTATAATGAGCATTTACGATTTGAAGAGTTTCAAATGGATGTAAATTAGTATCTTATCTAAAGGGATAGAAAATATCCCATCAAGTTAAAGCTACTTTTCAGATTCTAATCTTATCATAAGCATTTAAAAAAACAACCAGTATTTACTACTCTTGCTGAGAGCATATTGTGTTAGTTCATTTCCCCAATGGGAGAGCACTTCAAAGCTATCAAGGGCTTTATCAACTCATAACAAAGTAAACAAGTGAGGGAGGAGGTGATGATAATAACTGTGAAATGTCGTTTGAGAAAATAGAATATAAATTTAAGAACAAGATGAATTTCATATCTATCTGCATTAGTTTTCTATTGCTGTGTAACAAAGCACAAACTCACTTGCTTAAAACAATGCTGCTTTATTCTGATCCAGTTCTGTAGGTGAAAAGTCTAGGCAATCTTAGCTTGACCTTCTGCTTAGGCAGTTTGAAGTCCAAAGTCAAGATGTCACATGGGCTGGACTTATCTGGAGGTTCTTGGGAAGATTCATTTCCAAGCTCATTCTAATCGATGGCATAATTAAGTTTCTTGCTGCTATAGGACTCAGGAGGTAAAGAGCACTAAGTCGCCACTTCTGTCTCTAATAAGGAAGGGCAGATGTTCCTTCTTCCTCCCACATTCTTCCATTCTAACATTCTTTCCCTCGGATATTCCCTTTGTCTCCTCTATAAGAGAAACTGCAGGAATGGCACTCAAAAACCTTCCTTAGTCAGAGGAACTAGACCAGAAACACACATTCCAGTCCAGGTGTCTACAGAATGCTGTGCTAAGGTATGCATGTTTTTACTGCTGAAATGCCTGGTGTTCCTATTTACCATTTCTATTTTTAGTTTTACCACCCAAACATCATTTTGGGAGTTGATAAAAAATACATAATTTTCCTTCAATGTTACTGTCAGAGCATTTTGCGCTATCACAAAAAAAAGGCATTAATTAGCACGCAAAATCAAGGACAGCTCTTTGTCTTTTCTCTAAATTACAGGATCATTGAAAATTCAGTCTTTAGTATCATTCTTGTTGTAAGATTTTTATATATAGAAATATGAATCACTACCAAAATCATTTTGCAAACCCCATACATTTACAAATTATTAATTATATGTATTTATATCATAATAATTTTTTAAAGTACTTTATTTCAAATATGAAAAATTGTTCACTTTTGCTACATCATCATAGAAAAGAGTTCTGTAAGCAAGCCTTTAGTTTTCTATAAATATTTCACAACGATAATGATTAATCTTCCCTGAAAATATAAATAATTTAAAAAATGACAGTTTCCAAGGGAATGATTCAAAGTTACCTTTATCCTCCAAGTGCTAAACCTGGATAGAAGAGAACTCAGCAGTCTCATAATTATTTGATTTTCACAAATAATTGTCCAAAAGGTGTATTCAAAATGTGTTTCTGTGATAAGAACATTGCTCCAGAATATAAATCTTTGCTAAATATACCCTAACTTGGAATATATAATCAATTGTAATTTCCAATGTTCAAACTATATTACAGGTATTTAAAAATTGTTTTAATATTGAGGGGACAAGGCCCAATTTTAAGGTCATTATCTCTGGTATCACAAAACAGTTGGCTCAAAAACTACTAGTTGAACTAAGCAAAAGTAATAATTATATATTTTTTGCAAATACACTAAATCAAACTCTCATAATTATTCTATACATATATAAATTATAATTTTTATTGTTGGTTGCTTACAAAATATAGTGGAAGCAGAAATATTTCTGATTATATTAAAGCTTAATTGCTTCTATAATAGCTTCATGATATTATTTTGAAGACCTGGAGAAGAAATTACTTTAAAAATTTCTGAATTACTCTAAAACACACACACACACACACACACACACACACACACACACCCTAAAATTCCATATATATCTTGATCAAGGGAAGAATGCAGGAGAAAACTAAAAAATGGGTACCTATTTCTGTTCTTATGAGATACTGTTGCTGCTCTTTTCTATTGAAGATGACACAATAAACTGTAGGCACCATGTTTTAATAAAAAAGAACATTTACTTTTTAGTATTTAGACTAGAGGAAAGACTATTTCCACCCAGTTAAATTTTCCCTTGGGTCAAATTGGCCCCAATTAGTCAATTAATTCCCCATCAGTGTTACTTAAGAGTAGATTAGATAGATACATAGGTAGATAGATAAGACATACTCATATCTATCTATCTATACATACATACATACACATATCTTTCTATCTCTCTCTATAATATCAATTTGTGTCCATATCTGTATCTATATAGATGTGTGTACATACACATCCATTTGTGCATATATATGTATATCAATTTGTGTGGGTGTATATATATATATCTCCATTTGTGTCCATATCTATATCTATATAGATATGTGTGTATATATATATCTCCATATGTATGTGTTTATATGTATATATCAATTTGTGTGTATATATCCATTTGTGTACTTATCTATATCTGTATTGTTATATGTTTATATGTGTATGCATACATATTAGATATATGTATGTGTATGTATAGATACTTTATATAGAGATACATTTTATATTTTATATATATATATATATATTCACTTATGTATCTCCGAATCAGTAAATGCCAGATTACAGTCTTCCCACTTTTCTACTCTGATATAACTTGAACCCAACTGCATTCTCTTGAAAGAAATAAGCATTAAAAATGAATTTTTCAAGAATAGTGATTGCTTACTTTAAAATTTTCATTCTGACCCTCCCTAGAGCTGACTTGTCTCAAAATTTAGAAGCCTTTCTCTACCAAACCCAAGTTCTGGCAGAACCCCAGAGGCAACTTACCTGGATTTTTTTTTTCTTCTCATCTTCTGGTTGACCTCATCTGAGGGCCAGGCTGAGAGGGTGGGGGTAAAGGGGTACCTCACATTACACACTTCAAAAGTCCATCACCTTCAACATTAATAAGTCCACTGCCTTCAACATTCTGAAGCCTCTGTGCTCAAGACCAAGAGATTTCTCTTCTTCCTGGTGTGAAATAAGTTTCTATATTTTTCCCTGAAGTAGTAGATGCAGTTATGGATCTCAACCTTCTGAGAAAAACTGTCTCCCTGTAAACAGAGTCTTTATCTTCATATCCCCACAGCAATAAGATTATTTTAATCAGAAAGACATTGGGTCACAAGATTTTCTTGAGCCTAACTCACAACGGAACTGATTAGGAAATAACTAAATTACCTATGGATGAAAACAGATAAATTGATATAAGATCCGTTTGACTAGGTGTCAGGCCTCTGAGCTCAAGCTAAGCCATCATACCCCCTGTGACCTGCACGTACATATCCAGCTGGCCAGTTCCTGCCTTAACTGATGACATTCCACCACAAAAGAAGAGAAAATAACCTGTTCCTGCCTTAACTGATGACGTTGTCTTGTGAAATTCCTTCTCCTAGCTTATCCTGGCTCAAAAGCCCCCCTACTGAGTAACTTGTGACCCCCACTCCTGCCCACCAGGAGAATATTTGCCAGAGAACAATCCCCCTTTTTCCTTTACCTACCCAAATCCTATAAAACGGCCCCACCCTATCTCCCTTCACTGACTCTCTTTTCGGACTCAGCCCACCTGCACCCAGGTGAAATAAACAGCCATGTTGCTCACACAAAGCCCGTTTGGTGGTCTCTTCACACGGACGCACATGAAACTTGGTGCCACACTTCAATCTCTCCCTTCTCTTAATTTCAATTCCTTTCATTTTCTGGTAGAGACAAAGGAGACACGTTTTATCCGTGGACTCAAAACTCCAGTGCCGGTCACGGACTAAGGAAGGCAGCCTCCCTTGGTGTTTAATCATTGCAGGGACACCTCTCTGATTATTCACCCAAGTTTCAGAGGTGTCAGACCATGCAGGGACGCCTGCCTTAGTCCTTCACCCTTAGCGGCAAGTCCCGCTTTTCTGGAGGAGAGGCAAGTACCCCAACCCCTTCTCTCCATGTCTCTACCCCTTCTCTGCCTTTCTGGGGGGCAAGAAACCCCCAACCCCTTCTCCCTCACCCTTAGTGGCAAGTCCCGCTTTTCTGGAGGAGGGGCAAGTACCCCAACCTCGTATCTCTGTGCCCCGATCCCTTATTTCCATGCCCCAACCTCTTATATCTCTGCACCCTGATCCCTTACTTCCATGCCCCAACCTCTTATATCTCTGCACCCCGATCCCTTATTTCTGCACCCTGACCTCGTATCTCTGCACCCCAACCCCTTCTCTGCTTTTCTAGAGGGCAAGAACCCCCCACCCCTTCTCCGTGTCTCTACTCTTTTCTCTGGGCTTGCCTCCTTCACTATGGGCAAGCTTCCACCTTCCATTCCTCCTTCTTCTCCCTTAGCCTGTGTTCTTAAGAACTTAAAACCTCTTCAACTCTCACCTGACCTAAAATCTAAGCATCTTATTTTCTTCTGCAATGCCACTTGACCCCAATACAAACTTGACAATAGTTCCAAATAGCCAGAAAACAGCACTTTCAATTTTTCCATCCTGCAAGATCTAAAAAATTCTTGTTGTAAAATAGGCAAATGGTCTGAGGTGCCTGATGTCCAGGCATTCTTTTACACATCAGTCCCTTCCTAGTCTCTGTGCCCAATGCAACTCATCCTAATTGTCCTTCTTTCCTTCCACCTGTCCCCTCAGTCCCAACCCCAAGCGTTGCTGAGTCTTTCTAATCTTCCTTTTCTACAGACCCATCTGACCTCTCCCCTCCTCCCCAGGCTGCTCCTCGCCAGGCCGAGCTAAGTCCCAATTCTTCCTCAGCATCCGCTCCTCCACCCTATAATCTTTTTATCACCTCACCTCCTCACACCTGGTCCAGCTTACAGTTTCATTCCGTCAGTAGCCCTCCCCCACCTGCCCCGCAATTTCCTCTTAAAAAGGTGGCTGAAGCTAAAGGCATAGTCAAGGTTAATACTCCTTTTTCTTTATCAGACCTCTCCCAAGTCAGTGAGTGTTTAGGCTCTTTCATCAAACATGAAAAACCCAGCCCAGTTCATGGCTTATTCGGCAGCAAACCTGAGACGCTTTATAGCCCTAGACCCTAAAAGGTCAAAAGGCCGTCTTATTCTCAAAATACATTTTATTACCCAATCTGCTCCTGACATTAAATAAAACTCCAAAAATTAAATTCTGGCCCTCAAACCCCACAACAGGACTTAATTAACCTCACCTTCAAGGTGCACAATAATAGAGTAGAGGCAGCCAAGTAGCAACATATTTCTGAGTTGCAATTCCTTGCCTCCACTGTGAGACAAACCCTAGCCACATCTCCAGCACACAAGAACTCCAAATGCCTGAACTGCAGCTGCCAGGGGTTCCTCCAGAACCTCCTCCCCCAGGAGCTTGCTACAAGTGCCAGAAATCTGGCCACCAGGCCAAGGAATGCCTGCAGCCCAGGATTCCTCCTAAGCCACGTCCCATCTGTGCATGACCCCACTGAAAATTGGACTGTTCAACTTACCTGGCAGCCACTTCTAGAGCCCCTAGAACTCTGGCCCAAAGCTCTCTGACTCCTTCCCAGATCTTCTTGGCTTAGCAGCTGAAGACTGACACTGCCCGATCGCCTCAGAAGCCTACAAGACCATCACAGATGTTCTAAGTAACTCTCACAGTAGAAAGTAAGTCCGTCCCCTTCTTAATACAGAGGCTACTCACTCCACATTACCTTATTTTCAAAGGCCTGTTTCCCTTGCTTCCATAACCGTTGTGCATATTGACGGCCAGCCTTCTAAACTTCTTAAAACTCCCCAAATCTGGTGCCAACTTAGACAATACTCTTTTAAGCACTCCTTTTTAGTTATCCCCACCTGCCCAGTTCCCTTATTAGACCAAGACACTTTAACTAAATTATCTGCTTCCCTGACTGTTCCTAGGCTACAGCCACACCTCATTGCTGCCCTTTCCCCCAGTTCAAAGCCTCCTTCACATCCTCCCCTTGTATCTCCCCACCCTAACCCACAAGTATAAGACACCTCTACTCCCTCCTTAGCAACCGATCATGCACCCCTTACCATCCCATTAAAACCTAATCACTCTTACCCTGCTCAATGCCAACATCCCATCCCACAGCATGCTTTGAAAAGATTAAAGCCTGTTATCACTCGCCTGTTACAGCATGGCCTTTTAAAGCCTATAAACTCTTCTTACCATTCCCCCATTTTACCTGTCCTAAAACCAGACAAGGCTTACAGGTTAGTTCAGAATCTGTGCCTTATCAACCAAATTGTTTTGCCTATCCACCCCGTGGTGCCAAACCCATATACTCTCCTGTCCTCAATACCTCCCTCTACTACCCATTATTCTGTTCTAGATCTCAAACATGCTTTCTTTATTGCACCCATCATCCCAGCCTCTCTTTGCTTTCACTTAGACTGACCCTGACACCCATTAGGCTTAGCAAATTACTTGGGCTGTACTGCTGCAAGGCTTCACAGACAGCCCCCATTACTTCAGTCAAGCCCAAATTTCATCCTCATCTGTTACCTATCTCTGCATAATTCTCATAAAAACACACGTGCTCTCCCTGCTGACCATGTCCGATTAATCTCCCAAACTTCAATCCCTTACAAATCAACAACTCCTTTCCTTCCTAGGCATAGTTAGTGCGGCCAGAATTCTTACACAACAGCCAGGACCGCACCCTGTAGCCTTTCTGTCCAAACAACTTGACCTTACTGTTTCAGCCCAGCCCTCATGTCTGCGTGCAGCGACTGCCGCTGCTTTAATACTTTTAGAGGCCCTAAAAATCACAAACTATGCTAACTTACTCTCTATATTTCTCATAACTTCCAAAATCTATTTTCTTCCTCATACCTGATGCATATACTGTCTGCTCCCTGGCTCCTTCAGCTGTATTCACTCTTTGTTAAGTCCCACAATTACCATTGTTCCTGGCCCAGACTTCAATCCGGCCTCCCACAGTATTCCAGATACCACACCTGACCCCCATGACCGTATCTCTCTGATCCACCTGACATTCACCCCATTTCCCCAAATTTCCTTCTTTCCTGTTCCTCACCCTGATCACACTTGATTTATTGATGGCAGTTCCACCAGGCCTAATCACCACACACCAGCAAAGGCAGGCTATGCTATAGTACAAGCCACTAGCCTGCCTCTTAGAACCTCTCATTTTCTTTCCATCGTAGAAATCTATCCTCAAGGAAATAACTTCTCAGTGTTCCATCTGCTATTCTACTACTCCTCAGGGATTATTCAGGCCCCCTCCCTTCCCTACACATCAAGCTCGAGGATTTGCCCCCACCAAGGACTGGCAAATTAGCTTTACTCAACATGCCCCGAGTCAGATAACTAAAATACCTCTTAGTCTAGGTAGACACTTTCACTGGATAGGTAGAGGCCTTTCGTACAGGGTCTGAGAAGGCCACCACAGTCATTTCTTCCCTTCTGTCAGACATAATTCCTCAGTTTAGCCTTCCCACCTCTATACAGTCTGATAACAGACCAGCCTTTATTAGTCAAATCAGCCAAGCAGGTTTTCAGACTCTTAGTATTCGGTGAAACCTTTATATCCCTTATGGTCCTCTGTCTTCAGGAAAAGTAGAACGGACTAAAGGCCTTTTAAAAACACACCTCACCAAGCTCAGCCACCAACTTAAAAAGGACTGGACAATACTTTTACCACTTGCCCTTCTCAGAAGTCAGACCTGTCCTCAGAATGCTACAAGGTACAGCCCATTTAAGCTCTTGTATAGATGCTCCTTTTTATTAGGCCCCAGTCTCATTCCAGACACCAGACCAACTTAGACTGGGCCCCCAAAAAACTTGTCATCCCTACTATCTTCTGTCTATTCATAGTCCTATTCACCATTCTCGACTACTCATACATGCCCTGCTCTTGTTTACACTGCCGGTTTACACTGTTTCTCCAAGCCATCACAGCTGATATCTCCTGGTGCTATCCCCAAACTGCCACTCTTAACTCTTGAAGTAAATAAATAATCTTTGCTGACAGGACTATGCTGAATCTCCTTAGACACTCTAATTAGATGTCCTAGGTCCTCCCAATTCTTAGACCTTTAATACCTGTTTTTCTCCTTCTCTTATTCCGTTTAGTTTTTCAATTCATACAAAACCGTATCCAGGCCATCACCAATAATTCTAAATGACAAATGTTTCTTCTAACAGCCCCACAATATCACCCCTTACCACAAAATCTTCCTTCAGCTTAATCTCTCCCACTCTAAGTTCCCACGCCGCCGCTAATCCTGCTCGAAGCAGCCCTGAGAAACATCACCCATTATCTCTCCATACAACCCCCCAAAATTTCCACCGTCCCAACACTTTACCACTATTTCATTTTATTTTTCTTATTAATATAAGAAGACAGGAATGTCAGGCCTCTGAGCCCAAGCTAAGCCATCATATCCCCTGTGACCTGCACATACACATCCAGATGGCTGGTTCCTGCCTTAACTGATGACATTCCACCACAAAAGAAGTGAAAATGGCCTGTTCCTGCCTTAACTGATGACATTGTCTTGTGAAATTTGGCTCATTCTGGCTCAAAAGCTCCCCTACTGAGCACCTTGTGACACCCACTCTGCCCACCAGAGAACAACTCCCCTTTGATGGTAATTTTCCTTTACCTACCCAAATCCTATAAAATGGCCCCACCCCATCTCCCTTTGCTGACTCTCTTTTCAAACTCAGCCCACCTGCACCCAGGTGAAATAAACAGCTTTATTGCTCACACAAAGCCTGTTTAGTAGTCTCTTCACAGCGACACGAGTGAAACTAGGAGCTAGAAAATATTCTTGAAAGAGTCTGGAAACCCACTTTCTTAAGTGCTTATGAATCTTTGGCCAGTTCTCCAAGCTTCAGCTCTGCCTTATTTGCGAATCTTGTCTTGCCTCTCTTGAGGACACAGCTTTAAATCTCTCCCAGATGTCTTGTTGCCCTAAGAAATGGATTCAGGACAACATCGATCTTCCCAGGATTCTCTCTCTGGTCACTCATGATAAGACCACATTTCTCTCCTCAGTTTTTTTCCTTGCAGGATAATCACCCTTGACCAAATCCACCATTTTCATATTGGAGAAGGGAAAATTAGAATCCATTATGCTATAACAATTTATCACTGATAGGTCATTTAAAATGCAAAGGAATTTTTGAAGGAGAGAATTGTAGAAATGCCAGTTATAGCCACAGTCACAGAGCTCTTAATAAGAAAAAAGGTTGATCAAATATAGTCACAGTTTGGAATCACAAAAGGCATGTCCAGAGCCTAATAAATCTGACAACTTTTGAAGACAGAGCATAAAGAATCAGCAGGAGAAATCTAAGGACTAATCTGCCTTTGGATTGAGAACACTTTGAACACGGTACAGCACACAAAAGCCTAATTCACAGGATCAGGAAGTGTACATCATAGAATGAGCACTGAAAACAATCTAGGAAAAGTTGAGATGGTAAAGGGCTTCAGGCAGAAAATATGCTTTAAAATGGATAGCATCTGAGAGAGAGGTTACTCAGATAGTGATCTAAATTTAGACAATTTAACCGTTAATGACTGAGGACAAGGAATATGACACAAGATAACAAAATATGCAATTAATAGGAAATTCAGGCTACTGGTAAGTCCATAAAAAAGTAAAAATAGAATATATTGAATTATTTGACTAGATTAAAACAGGAGAAAGCTTAGCTATAATTATTTTAAATAATGATCTAACACACAAAAATTGTGAGGTAATATAATAAGAATGAGGATAAGCAAAGAAACAAAGAAAATATTGCTTATACATTCAGGCAAAGATGTTTGTAGAGAGCTGAAAAGTTATTAGGATTTAGGATATTAAAACCTTGTTTCTAATAACTGATAATAAAATGAAATGACATATAAAAATGTGAATACTAACCAAAACAATGTCAAGTGACACAGACAAAATTTTGAGCAAGAACATTGTTGCCTATTATTCAAAATTGATGTTATATTATTTTGGACCTATAATTTATGTATTATTAAAACTTTTATTATTTCTTTACTTTTTATTCTCAGTCTCAGTGAAGTCTGATGTTAAACATACATGACTTCTCCGCTTCCACCTCTCACCTCTCCCCAACACATCTTAAATATGCCCTAGAATATCTGAATCCAATTATAGGTAAGTTAGCACAGTCAAGTCTACAGTGTTGTACTCTACAGACGTTATATGACATATCCTCATTATTCTCTCCTGAATTTGTATGTTGTAAGTCATTGATGATCCCCATTACAAAGGAGCCCTTTACTAAGGTCTTGCTTTACATGTGAAACTTGTTGTTAAAGTTTTATACACAACTCTATTTCTCACTAGCTGTGCCATAGGAACAAGTGAATGAATTTAAGAGTGTGAATAGCCTATAATGGCTTAGTAGGAGATTTCATCAGAACATTTGTATGGCATTATATTGAAGATTCCTGTAGCTAAGATTGCTGCTATTTTTTGAGTGTCTGTGATGTACAGAGGCACTCTTCTGATGCTTTACACAAATTATCAAATTTAATGCTCACATGAGAAGCTATTAGATAGAAATTATTTTTCCTATTTTATAGTTACACATTTGAGGGACAGAGAAGTAGCTTCCACAAATACAATATTCAATAATTTATTTTTGTCATAATCAGGATTTTAGCCTTATTTTATCTTTCTTCAAAATGTACACTTGGAACCACTTTGATACCTGTGCACAGAAAAATAGGACAGCAGCAAAGTAAATGGCTCGCAACACAATTTTACCTAAGGTCATTTCTCTCCTACTAGGATGTTAGCTGAAGCCAAGGTATAGATCATTACTGAAAAAGACCTGTAAAATGTTCTAATCTTGATAGGCTTCAGAAATAAAAGAGATTGTAGGGTGTTTGGTAAGAGAGGCAGCTGTCACTTGCCAGGAAAATGTAATTCTTTCAAAACACTGTCAGAACTTCCTCAACAGAACTGGGTTCATTTACATCAAATGAGGGTTTAAGATAGGTTATTACAAGATATTAATAATATTTAATCCACAGTACATAGCACTAATTGAAGAAACATGCAAATTTTGACCATCAAAAAGACCACTGAAGATAACATTCCCTACTTAATATTAATTTTCTTTGTGAATTTAAGACAGATTAAGAAAAGGTAGGCCGAGCGTGGTAGCTCACGCCTGTAATCCCAGCACTTTGGGAGGCTGAGGCGGGCAGATCACTTGAGGTCAGGAGTTTGAGACCAGCCTGGCCAACATTGGTGAAACCCCATCTCTACTAAAAATACAAAAATTAGCTGGGTGTGGTGGCGCGTGCCTGTAATCCCAGCTACTAGGAAGGCTGAGGCAGGAGAACCGCTTGAACCTGGGGGGTGGAGGTTGCTGTGAGCTGAGATCGTGCCACTGCACTCCAGCCTGGGCAACAGAGCAAACTCCGTCTCAAAAAAAAAAAAAAAAAAAAGAAAAGAAAAGAAAGAAAAAAAAAGGTATGTTATTACTCCATTGTAATATATAATAATAATCGTATATATGAATACATTCTGCACTTGTTGCATTGCACAATAAAAGTAAATAGTGGCTGATTAAATAAAAGAGACAAAGTGATGTCAAAGGATAAACACTAACAGAGAAAAATTAAGAAAACAATGAAGAAGAATATATCAATTACAAATAAAACAACAAATACCAAAAAAGAAATAAACATAACCATTCTCTGAAGGGGAAACATCAGGAAATATTAAATGCTAGAAAGGAGGAGTTCATAATCGTTGTCTTAAGTAATAATTTAAACTACTTTAGATAGAATAAAATGAATCACTGGTCTGTATACATTTGATTAAAGAATGTCCCATTGTTCATTGGAAAGCAATTCAGTTCAGGCCAGCAATAATTTTCCAGATGATGTCACTCAGAACTAATTAAAATAAAACACAATTTTAAGAATTTTTAAGAGAAATTTTAGAATAGCTTTAGATTTACATAAAAGTAGTAAAAAATTTTAGCATTCTAACAGAACTCAATCTCAGTTTTTTCTATAATTAAAATTTTCTATTAGTATGATACATTTCTCATCATAAACCAATATTAATACTATTGTTAAATAAAGTTTATATTGTCTCCAGATTTCCTTAGTTGTTATCTAATGTCTTTTCTTTTCCAGGATCGTATCCAGATAGCCACATTACAGTTAGCAGTCATGTCGTTAGTCTTCCCTTGGCCATGACAATTTATCAGACTTTCCTTGTTTTGCATGATCTTAACAGTTTTGAGGCATACTGACTGGTCAGGTGTTTTGTAGAATGTTCCTCAATTTTGATTTGTTTGACAATTTTCTTAGACTAGGGTAAAGGGTTCTGGGGAAGAACACCACAGAAGTAAAGTGCCATTCTCACACATCACATCTTATTAAGGAAACATACTGACTTGTTACTATTGAATAAACATAGTGACTTATTACTATTGAAGTTAATCTCAGTCATCTAGGTCAGGTAGTGTTTATCAAATTTCTCCACTTTAAAATTACCGTTGTTTATTTTTTTCTTCAATTCCATACAGTACTCTTTAGAGAGTAGACTATGTAAACCAAAAATAAGATTCTGTGTGCCCCAACAGACTGAGTGGATGCCCCTCTTGACAGATGGGGTCACAAAGAAACTTCAGAAAGTAGATGAGGCCATGACAGGAAGGTAGGCTGGACTTGCCTCATTTTATCTCTTGCCCTTTAGGGTTTAGACACAACTGGCCAGCATTAACATTAAAATAAAGATCTTGAGACTGACAAAACAGACTCTTCATATCAATAATATACCAAATTCTAACCTGACTTCGGTATAGCATCATATGACAGATAACAGGCTCTGAAGAAAATCAGGGTGTTTTACCCCAAAATATATTTATTTGACATATTTTGAAATGGCCCTGCACAGTTATCTCTTGTAGCAGAAATTTGCATTTTGTAGAGACTCTCCTTCCCGTTCTAGGTCTTTTCGAGATCCAAGAGAGATGTAACTAAGAGTCTGACACCTTGTAAGTTACTAAAGTCCAAAAAGATACATTTACCATCTATTCCCTCTGATACCTGCTACTTAGAGTCTTCATCTATATAACAAGAACCTTAGCTTTCAAAAACCCCTCTATCTAAACCCAACCATTTGTTTCTACTGACTTCAACTCTTTAGGCAAAGCTTAACTCTTTCAACCAATTGTCAATCAGAAAAATCTTCAAATCCGCCTATGACTTACAAGCCACCAAATCATGCTTTGAGATGCCCTGCCCTTCCAGGCTGAATCAAAATATATCTTATATGTGTTGATTTATGTCTTTGCCTATAACTTCTATCCCCCTAAAATGTGTAAAACAAAGCTGTAACACCTTGGAAACATGTTCTCAAGACCTCTTGGGACTGTGCCCTGGGCCAAAGTCACTTGTATTTGGTTCAGAATAAACATCTTTAAATATTTTACAGAGTTTATTATTTTCGTTAACACCTCCAAGCCACCCATTTTTAAGGAGTAAGAAAATATGAATAGCCTCCTTGGTATTTTCAGAATACGAGTATCTGAAAATACTATTTGACTGCTTTGTCTCTGAAATGCTTTCATTATTATGAGTATGTGTGTATGTGTGTGTGTGTGTGTCTGTGTGTGTTTTAGCAGTACCTTTCTGCTTCAGTCCTAGAATCAGCCATTTGCCTTAGGATTCTTGTTTTGTTTCATTTTTCCCCTGGATAATATAAAAATATCTAAAAATACATAGAGAAATATATAATAGGTAATATAAAATACACATACATATACAAATATATATTCTATATATCCTGAATGCTGAACATATATATCTCTATATAAAAATCTATATATAAATATATATAGTATATATATGTATATGAAATAGAATCTGGACACCAAATGTGCATGTTGTTATGTTGTCACTAGGGCTTACTACTTCTAGGCTCTTTCAGTTGTCAGAACAAGAAAATATACATGTGTATTCTGACACATATATGCACACATGCACATACACATTTATAAATATTCTATATGTGCCTGTCTATATCTATATAAAGTTAAACATGAGCTTATACTGTTGTTTCAAAATCTAATAGATTACCACATGGGTCATTCTAGCCTTTTTCTCTTGCTTATTCATAATTTATTTAATTGTTTATTTCCAATATACATGCATAGTGGATTCATAATTATTAACCCATACCCCAATGGGAAACAACTTTATCAACTAAACACCAGTGCTTAAATACAGCTCTTTTTTTCTTTAATCATATAGATGCCACTCCTTTCCAAAGTTACTTAGACCAGTACTTTTCTCCCACCCAATTACGTAAGATTGTTTTGTGCATTTTAATGCTATTAAATTGTTCTGTCACATTCTATTTTTCGTTCTGTGAACAACTATCTTCCTAAATGTTTGTTATTTTTGTTATTGCTGTTGTTTAATTAATACACATTACATTTCTCTCTTTCTGCTGTAAATTCTATAGGTTTTAACATGTATCAACCAGTATTGAATCTTACTGAATAGTTTAACTACCCTAAAAATTTTCTGTGCATCACATACTCAGCCCCCATCCCCTGCTAAACCCTTGCAACAACTGATCTCTTTATAGTCTCTGTTGTTTTGCTTTCTCAGAATGTCACATAATTGAAATCACATAATTGAAATCGTATAGTATGTAGCCTTTTCAGTCTGGCTTCTTCTTTCACTTAGCAATATGCATTTAGATTCACCCAAGTCTTTGCATAGATTTATAGATAATTCCTTTCTACCTCTAAATATAATTCCATTTATTGATGCACTACAATTTATTCATTCACTTATTGAAGAGCATTTTGGTTAATAACAGCTTTTTCCTAATTATGAATAAAACTACTCTAAATATTTGCATGCAAGTTTTTGTGAGGACATGACTTTCAAACCAATTGAGTAAATATGTAGGAGAATGACTGCTGAAACATAAGGTAAAACAATGTTTTGCTTGGTTAAAAAAAAAATTGCAAATGGTTTTATTTTTTTAAAGTGACTGGACCATTTTTCTTTCCTACCAGTACATAACGAAAGGTTCTGATGTAACTGGTATTTTCCATCATACCACCATACCGTGAAATACTATTCAGCAATAAAAAGTAACAAACTCTTTATACATACAACAACCAGGATGAATCACCAGAGAATAATTCTGAGTGAAAAGCACAAGAAGCAAATGCCAAAAGATTACATATAGTATGATTCCATCTATACAGCATTCTTGAAATTAAAAAAAAGACAATGAGGAACAGATTTCTGGTTACTAGAATTTAAAGTAAAGATACAGAGGTAAAGAAGTGGGTGTAGCTTATAAAAGTAGCATAAAGAAAACTTATAGTGATGGAATTTTTTAATTGTAATTGTATTAATGTCAATATCTTGGCTGTACGTTTTGTAAAATATGACCATTGAAGTGGAACTGGAGGCCATTATCCTAAGTGAAATAACTGAGAAACAGAAAGTCAAATACTGCATGTTCTCATGTTCTCACTTATAAGTGGGAGCTAAACAAGAGTACACATGGACATACAGAGTGGAATAATAGACACTGGAGACTAGAAAAGGTGAAAGGGTGGGAGGGGGGTGAGGGTTGAAAAACTACCTATTGGGTACAATGTTTACTATTCAGGGGCTGGGTACACTAAAAGCCCAGAATCCATTACTACACAATATATGCATGTAAGAAATCTTCACATGTACCTGTAATCTATAAAAATTAAAAATAATTAAAAAATAACAATAGTAATAAAATTTCAAGAGAGAATTTGATAAAGTGGTCATGGAACCTCCATATTATTTCTTACACTTATATATAAATATACAGTTACCTCAAAATTAAAGTTTAAATGTGAAAGTAAAATAGCTTTAAAAAATTAGTAACTGAAAAGGCAGAATATGGAGCAGGGTTGAGAAGAATGAAAATCCATCAGAGCTGTGTTCTGTGTGTTTGGAAAAGTAAGTCCATGGATATTTTGTCCTTAGAGGACAGCTGTGGCAGGTTCATGCTTAGCCTTCACAGTACAAAATTTGGGGGAAGGCTTACTCAGTTGGAATCACATTTCCCAGCTTCCCCCAAGCTGGCAAAATAGGACTGTGTGACTCATTCTAGCCCATAAAATGGCAGCAGAGTGAAATATATAAATTTCAAACCAGAATTTAAGAAGGAAATGTGACTTCACACTTTCTCATTTCAGACTGAATGTCAAAACCCAGGGCAATTTTGGAAGTTGTTTTTCTCCATATGGCACATCCTTTGCAATCTGGAACTCCAAAAACTATGTGGAACAGAATGCTGCTCGCCTATCCTTGGAATGTCACCTAAGAAATTGGGTTTTTTAAACACCGATTTCAGCCATTTATTTTATTACATATATGTTATAGTGTATATTGTTACCATAACAAATATAATAATGTACTATCATTTCCCACAAGACCTGGAGGGAAAGGATAAGACAACAAGACACCTGCAGGACATGACAGGCAACATCAAAAAACAAAACAATAACATCACCTTAAAATGTGGATGTATTTGGGATTGTCATTTGAAGGGAAAGTAGTATTTTTTGCTAGCCATATGTAACTAGAATCTAGTTGTTTATGTGATATTGCAACTATTTCACTTAATTAACTCAAATGTTTTGAGAAACTGCTTGTGGAAAATTTCCTCTCTTAAAGTAAATAATAAAGAATGCATTATTATCTGAATGTACAGTGTTTTGTTCATGTAATCCCCATTAACACAAATGAGAACAAGTATGCAATAAATTATTTCTCATTAAAGTAAAACTATGCATTTTAGCATTTTTAGTATTATATCAAAAAAAAAATACCCTGAGCTGACAATTAAAATAGCCTTAGCTCATTTTCAAGTAATTGGAAAAAATTATCTCCAATGCACACACACATACAATAGTGTTTTTCTTTTTTATATCTAGGAAATAAAAATAATTATGGAGGATAATTCTTCATACATTCTCATGATATTTTAATAATTCATTCATCAGATAAAACAAAAGATTTAAAAGTATATACAAATTGGACAAAGTAACTCTAGTGCATCAAGGCATAACTGGATAAAAAATTATAAAAATAAAATTATAGGGAAATCTGAGAAAAATGACTAATAGAAGTATATAAGATCCACAAATTTTAGAACACAAGAACCCTGAAATATGCAGTTCTTCATGAGCCCTACTACCTGTTTGACAACTTCTCCCAAAAATTGTTATTTAGCAACCAGAAAAGAGTATTTCCCTTTTAACTCTACATGATACGCCTGAGTTCAAATTTAGATCTTTAATGCAAATTCATATTATATTATATTAAAATAAATAATTGCCATGGGAGGTTTCATTAATGAACATGGGACTATTTTCAGACTAGCACTTATGAGTAAATCTCATTTGAGTGTGCTAGATAAGAATATTATTATACTAAATTCTACTTCATGAGTATTTATTTGTGAGAAGGTTTATGGACAGAACCAGAGGAAACATCCTTTATTCAAGTAATACAGAAGAATGATAATAATAAGCAAAAGAAAATAGTAATGTTAATTTTTATTAAAAATTCTTCGTATCAATAATTGTATTGACTAACTTTTGTTTCTTATTTAGTTTAAAAATTGGGAATGGTGCCCAATATTATTATATTAAAATTTAGAGCTGAGATTTGAATCCATGTCTCTCTAATTCCATGTTCTTTAACATGCTTGGCACTGAATTCCAACTATTTTCTCTCTCCTCTCCTTTTTAGCCCTCTAAGAAATCATGACTCTGGCCTATTTGCAGGTCCTTTTTAACTGCTCCCTCTCTCTCTTTTTCCTTCACTATTTCTTTCAGTATCTCCCTGCATGCTGAACTTCTGTTTTACTTATGTTTCTGTGGTCATGGCTTTACAATTTAGATCACCATAATTACTAGACAGCAGAAAAGATGTGTGTGATGGTACTTAGGAAAATCCATGTGATTTTGAGATAAGAGCAAAAGGACTGTCTTTATGAACTGCAGTATAATCTGAGTAAAAACATAATCAAGAATGTCAGGAAGGACAGAAGAGGGTAAGAAGTTTTAATTGGGTGAATTAGTTTCCTGTGGTTTCTATGATGAATCACCAAAAGCTAGGTGGCATAAAACAACAAAATTTCTTTTTTTCTCGTAATTTTGAAAGTCATAAATCTAAAATCTAACCCTCATTCCTCATGAAGAATCTAGGGATGGATGCTTCCTTGGCTATTCCCACTTCTGGTAGTTGTCAGCATTCCTTGACTTTCTCAGCTTGCGGCCACACCATCCCAATCTCTGCCCTGATCTTTGTATAGTCTTCTCCAGACCCCCTGAAAATTCCCTCCTGCCCATTCTCAGTCAGTAGCTACCAAAAAGAACTATTTTTTTCATGTCTCTTATAAGATTAGTTTGAATCAATAGACTCTAATCAGTGAAATAATTCACAAGTTTAATTTATATAAATCCATACATTTCATATAGACAGCATTTATGTAAATGGAAAGACTATTCATCAAGCTCAAAGAAATAACTCTTTAGTGATGGATGAGAGGAGTTCAGTTGGATTCAGAGCCTCAATAGGATCATTAAAATCATACAGTGTAGGTAATTACCCTTTGAGAGCGCTAGTAAGGTGGAGAGGCGAGCGAAACTGGCTGACTTGATGCAGCTAGGAGGAACATCTCCAACCGAGTGACAGGAACATCAGGAAGATTGGCACACTTTGAGCAGATCTTGAGGGAAGGCATTGAGAGTGGATGGAGGGAAAACACAGATGCTGGGCTGAAGGAGGAGGCAACTGGGAACCCTGCATTGGGCTGCCTAAAACTGGGACTTATTGCTGGCACCCAGTGGCTCCTGGGGAAGTGATGAGTTGAACAAGTAAGGAGTGGCCTGTTGCTACCATGGATATCGAAAATTCTAACAGCAGGAAAACCCATGACCCCCATGGGCACTTGAGCTGCTATGGTGAGATGCTAAGAGAGGTGGCAGGGGAAGGATTCCAGCCTTTGCAAAGACCAGGGTGTTTGGCACCAGAATGGCTACAGAAGAACATGGCCAGGAATATCTATCCCTGAAGGCTTGTTATGCTCTTCCAGGAGGCTTTAGACTTTGGGTGACTGTCTGATCTCAACAGAGCACAGCAGTCTTGTTGTGGATGGGCCCAGTCCAGTGTGAGCATACCCTGTTTGCCAACCTCTCCTGGGGCCCTAGTCATGTCCATGGGCAGTGCAGCCTTTCCTGGAAGCCCTTATTATAGCTACTTTGCAGGCAGACAGTGCTTGACCACTGGAATGCTCCAGCAGACTGGCCTCCACTAATGCACACCAGCCCACCTGCGGCTCTGCACCTGCCAGGGCCATGTTGCCAATCTGCACACACAGGGGTCCTGCCTCAACTGACTTGTCTGCACCCTGTCACACCACCAGGGCTGCTGGCACCCATGCATTCGCATGTATCCTGCTGCCACTATGTCAATGTAACACACAGGCCAGAGTGACCAATTGGAGTGTTGTGGTTAGCAGACCAGGAATACCTCGGCCCCTCCAATGCAGCATGTTTCTAACCTTGTGGGGCCAGAGTACAATGCCAGGCCAGTACAAGCACCTAAGGGTTAGAGCAGGGAGCCCAGGTGTACTGAGCTGAGCCATGGCCCCCTAAAATCTTCCAGAAACAAATCCAGTAAACTGAACACACTTTATACCACAATCAAACATCCAAGGGCATCAAAGAAGTTAGAGCAAAAAACTCCATCCAAAGGACAGCAGCCTCCAAGATTAAATGAGCATCAGCCACACACATGAGAAAGAACCAGTGCAAGAACTCTGGCAAATCAAAAAACAAGAGTGTCTTCTTACCTCCAAATGAATGTACTAGTTCCCCAGCAATGGTTCTTAACAAGGCTGATATGCCTAAAATTACAGAATTCAGAATATGGATAGAAACAAAGATCATCAAGATTCAGAGGAAAGTCAAAACCCAATTCAAGGGATCTAAGGAATGTAGTAAAATGATGCAGGAGCTGAAAGACAAAATGGCCATTTTAAGAAAGAACCAAACTAATCTGACAGAGCTGAAAAACTCACTACAAGAATTTTAGGATGTAATCACAAGTATTTACAACAGAATAGACCAAGGCGAGGAAACAATTGCAGAGTTTGAAGACTGGTTTTCTAAGCTAACCCAGTCAGACAGAAATAAAGAATAAAACACCTCTATGCACACAAACTAGAAAACCTGCAAAAAAAAAAATGGGTAAGTTCATGGAAACATACAACCTCAGAAGATTGAACCACGAAGAAATGGAAGCCCTGAATAGACTAATAATGAGTTCTGAAATAAAATAAGTAATAAAAAGCCTCCCAAACAGAAAAAGCCCAGGATCAGATAGATACAGACATATAGCCAAATTCTAGTCTACATTTAAAGAAGTGCTGGTAGTGTTCTTAGTTAAACTATTCCAAAAAATTGAGGAGCAGGGACTCTTCCCTACTGCATTCTATGAAGTAAACAACATTCTGGTACCAAAAGCTGTCAGAGACAAAACAAAAAAAACTTCAGGTAAATATCCTTGATGAACATAAACACAAAAATCTTCAACGAACACTAGCAAACTGAATCCAGCAGCACATTAAAAAGCTAAATCAACACAATAGGCTAGGATTTATCCCTAGGATGCAAGGTCAGTTCAGGATATGCAAATCAAAAAATGTGATGCATTACATAAATAGAACTATAAACAAAAACCTCACAATCATCTCAATAGATGCAGAAAAACTTTCCTGAAAATTTAGCATCCCTTCATGTTAAAAACTCTCAACAAACTACTCATTGAAGGAATATACCTCAAAATAATAGAAGCCATCTATGACAAACCCATAGCCAACCTCATATTGAATGGGCAAAAGCTGGAAGCATTCCTCTTGAGAACCAGAACAAGACAAGGATATCTTCTCTCACCACTCCTATTCAACATAGTACTGGAAGTCCTAGATGGAGTAATCAGAAAGGAGAAATAAATGAAAGGTATCCAAATAAGAAGAAAGATAGTGAAATTATCTCTGTTTGCAGGCAATATAATTCTATACACAGAAAACCCCATAGTCTCTGCCCAAAAGCCACTAGATTTGATAAACAACTTCAGCAAAGTTTCAGGATACAAAATCATTCTACAAAAATCAGTAGCATTTCTATACACCAAGAATATTCAAGCTGAAAGCCAAATCAATAATGGAATCCCATTCTGATTACCCACAAAAAAAGTAAAATTAAAAGGAATACAGCTAACCAGGGAGGTGAAAGATCTCTACAGTGAGAATTAGAAAACAGTGTTCAAAGAAATTAGAGATGACACAAACAAATGGAAATACATTCCATGCTCATAGATAGGAAGAATCAATATTGTTAAAATGGCCATGCCTCCCAAAGCAATTTACAGATTCAACTCCATTCCTGTTAAATTACCAAGACATTCTTCGCAGAATTAGAAAAAGTATTCTAAAATTTACATGAAACCAAAAAAAAAAAAAAAAAAGGACCTGAATAGTCAAAGCAATTCCAAGCAAAGAGAACAAAGCCAGAGGCATCACATTACTCAAATTCAAACTATACTACCAGGCTTCAGAAACCAAAACAGGCTGTTAATGGTACAAAAACAGACACACAGACTAATGGAACAGAATAAAGAACACAGAAATAAAACTACACATCTACAACAATCAGATCTTCAACAACATTGGCAAAAAAAAAGCAATGGGGAATTAATCCCTACTAAATAACTGGTGCTGGAATAACTGGTGAGCCATATGCAAAGCATTGAAACTGGACCCCTTCCTTATATCATATAAGAAAATTAACTCAAGATGAACTAAAGACAAAGCTGTAATAGCAAAAACTACAAAACCCTTGAAGGAAACCTAGGAAATGCCACTCTGGATATAGGCCCTGGCAAATATTTCATAATGAAGGTGCCAAAAGCAATTGCAATAAAACCAACAATTGATAAGTGGGACCTAATTAAACTAAAGAGCATCTGCACAGCAAAAAACAAACTATCAACAGAGTAAATAGAAAACCTACATAATGGGAGAACATATTTGTAAACTATGCATCTGATAATGGTGTAATATTCAGCATCTATAAGACTCCACAAATTAACAAAGTAAAAACAAACAACCTTATTAAAAAGTGGGCAAAGACATGAACAGATATTTTTCAAAACAAGACATACAGGCAGCCAACAAGCCTATGAAAATATGCTCAACATCACTAAGCATTAGAGAAATGCAAATCAAAACCATATGAGACAACATCTCACTCCAGTCAGAATGGCTATTAAAAAGTCAAAAAATAACAGATGCTGGTGAAATTGAAGAGAAAAGGGAACTCTTAAACACTGTTAGTGGAAATGTAAATTTGTTCAGCCATTGTGAAAAGCAGGTATATGTTTAACCCAGCAATCCCACTATTGATTACATAGCCAAAGAATACAAATTGTCCTACCCTAAAGACACCTGCTTGCATATGGCCTTCACAGCACTATTCACAAGAGTAAAGACCTGTAATCAGCCTAAATGCCCATCAATGGTAGACTGGATACACAAAATGTGATACATATACACCACAGAATACTACACAACCATAAAAAAACAATGAGATCATGTTCTTTGCAAAAACATGGATAGAGTTGGAGGTCATTACCCTTAGCAAAGTAATGCAGGAATAGAAAACCAAGCACTGAATGTTCTCACTTATAAATGGGAGGAGCTAAATGAGGAGAATACATGGACACACAGAGGGAAATAACAGACAATGGGACCTTCTTGAGGGTGGAATGTGGGGGGAGGGAGAGGATCAGAAAAATCGCTATTGAGTATTTGGCTTAGTACCTGAGTGATAAAATAATCTTACACCAAACCCCCATGACACAAGTTTACCTATATAACAAACCTGCAGATGTATCCTTGAACCTAAAATTGAAAAAACAAAAACAATAAACAACTAGTAAGGTAGACAGGAGCCATTCAATTGCCACTTACACATTTTATGAGCAAGTAATAACACCGTAAGAAAAGCTCTCAAGAATGCAGATTTTATTTATATAACCATATTACATAAATGTGTGCATTCTGGAACGTGGAGAAGCAATAATAATTAAATAAAAGTACATAAACTGAAAATTTGATATTTCATAAGAAAAACTGTAAATTAAGATGTAGAAGTTCTAATTTTGGGTCTCCTAATAACTCAGCATATTTTTATCTTAGTCTCTTCAGGCTGCTATAACAAAATACCTGCGACTGGGTAATTTATAAACAACAGAAATTTATTTCTCACATTTATGGATGCTAGTAAGGCTCATTCCTCATACATGGCTTTTTGTGTTTTCCTCACAGTGGAGAAGGAACAAACACTGTGTTATCACATGTACAAAAGAATGTAAAGAACAAAGTCGCTCCCTCATGCCCTTTAACAAAAACACTATTCCCATCCATAAGGGTAGAACACTCATAAACTAATCACCACTCAAATGCATTACTCTTAGTACCATCACCTTGTGGGTTAAGTTTCAATATATGAATTTTGGGAAAATACCAACATTCAGACCATAGTAATGACTATAAACACATTATTTTTATGTGTGTCACCAAGTGCCCTAAGTTCAATAATAGGAAAAAAATCATGCCCTGCTAGGCCTAGATAAATGCTTAGAGAATAGTAAGACCTATAATAGTAAGACCTATATGTAACTGCTATATGTTAACATAAAAATTTAAGCACTACATAATATTGTAATCAATGTTTAAAATAAAATTTAAATTATTTTCCAAGTTAAAAAGGAGTAAGTTTTTCAACCTCAACCTACATGTGTTCCCTAAGTTAACATGATGTCAGAGTATACAAAAACCAGCACTTATGAATACAAGCTGCCTTTTTTAAGGTAGACAGTTTAAGAGTAGAATTTGTCATAAAACCATCTCCTCAGCAAGGTTAATTATTACAGTGACATATTTACCTAAATATTAAATGTTATATTTTTCTGAGTAAATTTTATACATTTAAATCGCTGAGAAGAAAATTTTATATCATTTCATGGAAAAGTACACATCTTTTCTTATAGAAATTAATGGGTACAAATTTATGCAAATATGCTTTATACGTTCAAAGTAAAAATACAGCCAAAATTTCCAAATTGTGCTTTTAGCATCTATAATTTACATTAGATTTCTGAAGAATATGATGTCCTTTGGAAGTTCTGGAAACATGGAAAACTTCTTGCCTTCCCTCACAGCATAGCACATCTATAAGCTCTGCAAGACAGGAATTACATTCTTACCCACTATTGAGTATTACGGCAATTTGGCATTGTTCACTTCGGAGCCCAACTCTTCGGATTTAAATCCTGGCTTACCATTTAATGACCCAAAGGCCTTGGGCAACTTTATTTACTCTCCCATGTCTTACAGTCATCAAATGTAAATAGGAGTAACATTTGTAAATATTTTATAGAGAGGATGTGAAGATTCACTTAGTTTAAAAAAGGTGGTCAAAAAAATGCTTAATACCTTGTAAGTATTTAACAAAAGTGATTGAATGAATGAGTGAATGAGTGATGATGATGATGATTTTAATCTGCTCTCTCAACTTTTTTATACGAGATCACACACATTGTGGCAAGGGGGTAAAAATTATGGTTAATAATACTATTTGCACAGATAATTATAGATGCCACAGTTGTGAGTATAAACATGATATGTACTGCTATATGTTAACAGGTAAGAAAAACATTTAATGATGAAATATTAGAGACAATATGAGAAAAAGAAGATTTAACCATATAGTATACATGAAGGAGGTATATATGATATGAAATAAAGTTTATGATAATCACTGGTGCATATATATACATCCTATTCTCTAATCTCTAAAGTACAGGCTACAATTTTCCTAAAAAATACTTAATTTTGTTGATTTTCATGGATTAGACAACATTTTTTATTCAGATGTTTAATTCTAGGAGCACAGTTTCATGTCTTCTCGTTTTCTATCACATGCATTTAATTATATCTGAACTCTAGGCCTACATGCCTTAGCAAGTTGATAAATCCTACAACTAAAATTGGTATTAGATGAAAATTTTATTCATGACTTTGAGAACCTACAGAAGATATTCATTGATAAATTATCATAAACTTTAACTAAAAATTATAGAAATTATATTCATATTGCAATGATTAGAAATGGGATGGTATTGACCCCCAAGCTTTGCGTGATCTTCTTAAAGACCCATCTACTTTTGGAAAAAAAAAAACTAATACTTCTACTTTAAATTACTGGGAGCAAAGCAGTAAATCTTTAGAGGGTATTTTGAGCTGAAAAGAATGGCAGAATTCACTCTCCCATGAGTAAAAGGGAAAGAGAGTCCTGGCTGAATTGTCTCAAAAGCAACTACAGAAAACATGGTTTTGAAAAGGATATAAGCTAAGAATAAAATCGGTAAATAGAATACAGTAAATAGACAGAAGTGTAATAGGAAAAATAATAACATGTTATCACTAATGCTGTAGATGATGAGATCTAATGAACAATGCTGTCCTGTTCATAGTGTCACTGCTCACTAATTCCAGTGCAATCACTATCAGAACAGAAAAGAAAATCAGAGAGTGAACACTGACACATGATTTAAAAAACTGAAATAGGTTAGTGAATTTTTTGCAACATTCACCTAAACCCAAAAGATAACTAACACCCTATACAGCACTTAGTATGTGAAAGGTATCATTCTAATTTTGCAAATACTGCACATATTCACTAATTTAATGTCACAATAAGTGGGGTACTGCTATGCATTCTTATTTTATAGATGAAGAGACTGAAGCACACAGAAAGTAAGTGACTTGCTTGTAGGAAGTCAGATAGTAGAATCTGATCACTGATCTGCTTCATGGTGATTCATGGTTATCTTCCCATTCACACTCTGCCACAAATTTAAATAGACATACAAATACAGCAAGAACCTTACATTAGACTGATAAGAAGCCTAGAGGAAACAAGGCTCTTGAGAAAACTGAACTGCTAATGAGCCAACTGTGAATAAACAGTTTTTAAAAGAAACTAGAATTTCTTTTTTTAGTATCTTTCTCAATCTGGTATCTTTCACAACCACTAAATAAATTTTCAAAAACAACAAACATCAGATATAATGAGGCCAAATGTTTGCCTTCTAAGCTGTAGCTGCAACTGTACACGTCTATCCTTGAGAGACTAAACTTATTCTAGCCAACAAGGATGAGAAATTCTCAAACTGTTAAGAGACCCCTGCAAATACCTACACTGTGTAGCACCTTTGAACTGTCCCCAACTGCATATCCATTGAGACATTGTATTGACTGGCCAGAGAGCCCCTGATGACCAGACTGCACCATATACTTAAATTTATGTAGTTCTACACAGGTGTAATATAAATTCAGTTCTGGAGTGTAAATATTCTTACTGCACTCCATACAAGGCAGTAATTTTCACTCAGAAATACTGACAAACCATTGTGAATGCAGTAGAGGCATCTGTTATAGTCGCTGCTTAATGAGCTAGCAGTAAACATTATGAGCTTGCCAAGACACTGATCATAGCCTGTGTTGCAACACAGACACTCATTCATATGTGCACATGCATCCATATAATATATATGGATATATACATATATATTCTGATTTGCATATATATATTCTGATTTGCATTTTTGGAGGCAGTGACTGTTCAATTTATCTCTTTTTTAAAGTAGTTACTAGAAAGCCTAACTCATATAATAATAAATGCTAAGTTAAACAAATGTCAATAAGGAAAAACAATCTTTACACCAAAAAAAAGAAACTCATATACACCTGAATTTTAACCATTCAAAAATGCACAATCTTCTCTTTAAGCCTTTTCCTATTCTGAATGAATCCATAAACTTCACAAGAAATTATCATTTGGTCTTAGAACAAAATTCAGTGAGTCAGATTTGGCTTGTAAAGAAATTGATAATTTCTTACAATTATGTAGAATGTTATTATATTTCTTGCATTTCTATAAAGAAACACCTGAGACTGAGGAATTTATTTAAAAAGATAAAATAAAAGAGGTTTAATTGGCTCACTTTCCTCCAGGCGGTACAGGAAAAATAGGGGCTGTTCTTCCAGTGAGGCCTGAGGAAACTTGCATTCATGGAGGAAGGCCAAAGTGAAGCAGGCTGGACCAGGAGGAAGAAAGAGGCAGAAAGGAGGTGCTACACACTTTTAAACAACCAGATCTCGTGAGAATTCACTCACCATCAAGAGAACAGCACCAAGGGGTTGGCACTAAACCAGTCATGAAGGATCCACCCCCATGATCAAATCACCTCCTGCCAGGTCTCACCTCCAACACTGAGAATTACAATTGAACATGAGATTTGATTGGAGACACAGGTCCAAACCACATCCAAACCAATAGCCAGTTATTATACCTGTGTACCTTAAGATAAATTATCTAAATGTATACGTTTCTGGATTTTTTTTAAGGAATTTTAAAATAATACAACTTTGGTGGAAGATTAAGGGAAGTAAAATATGTTAGCACTAGCATATCTTACTCTACCAGTAAATATTAGCTGTTATTATTATTATGTTTGTTAGCTAATTGAATCTCATGATGACCTTTGAGATAGCTGAGAATTACTTTAACTTTAAATATAATGAATATACTAAAAAAGTCCAACTTAATTACTAAAATTCTTACCTGTAGTAAATGGAAGATCCATGGTTTGTTAACGAGTATAGTCTTGTAAGACTGAAACTGGTTTAGGAGTTGATTGTTTTTGATACTTGACCCTTAGCCAATTACATTTTGGCCATTATTTTGTATTTTTAAAGAGATTATATTTAATTTGGCATTTCCCAGGTTGTCTTCCTCTGGAATATAGTTTGTGTGCATTTTTCCTTCTTAATAAATACAAAGGATTCAAAATTTACAGTTTACACTAAAACAGACAAATGGCCTGGGTGTCATTTTTGATCTCATAACAAGAAAAAAAATCAGAGCAAACTCAAAATCAACAATTCATCTTCGATCCATCAGAAGATTGATATCACAGGGCAAACTTCAGCTTAGAAAACTGAAGAGGCAGTAGAACACGTTGAATACTTTTTATGGAGTAGAAGCTGCTAGGGCAAGTCACTGCTAGGGACACTTAAAGGTTAATTGCTAAATTGCTGGAACCTGGTTGTCAGCTAGTCACAGAGGTAAAATCTGTTAAGGACCCAATCCTAGGTATCCCTGACACTATCATTAGATTTACCTGGAGAAGTCTCACTATATTTTCATGATGAAGATTGAGTTGTGCTTAGGTCCGTGAGAGAAGAAAAGTAACCATTTTAAAATATAGGCATAGCTTTCTGTTTATCATAACAAAGGCTTGCCTTGAAGGAAAGCAACTTTACCAGAACCTTATCCGATCTAGGGAAAAAGGAATAAAACATAGAGTTTCATCTAGATTTCTTGTATTTCCCAAGCAAGTGAAGAAGAAGAAGAAGAAAAAAAAAGGTTAGGAAGCTTTTCTGAAGGCCGCAACTAAAGACACTGGCTCACCAAAAACAGACAAGAGTATAATGATAATAGTAATGACAAGATTATAGATTACTTCCTTCCTAAATACCTTATCATCACATCAACACGGTTTCAATATAATAGCAATGGTTTACAATGGAAAAAGACTGCAAGTCATAGGTTCTGGTTAAGATGGAGTTTCTAGGGAAATCCAAAGTTCAGACAAAATAAGAATGCCAGAGAAAATTGAAATCTCTGCCACCTATAGTTCCATCAAACATTAAACATAGCCTACCTTCAGACAGATAAGCAGAAATCCTCACACTAGTGGCTAACTTATGTAAGTATATATTAGCTGATACATCGTATCTGAATTTCCACAACAACAACAACAAAATGGCTTGCTAAAAGGCAAGAAAAATAAAATCACATTCCAAGAATGTAAAGCAAGCATCAAAACTAGAGTTGGTCAAATATGGCAGAGACAAAAATGGATGGGAAGTGTAAAAAGGGAGATGGAAACTCTATGAAATAATGTAAAAATGATAGAAGTTTTTAAAACACTGTAACATAAATTAAAAATGTGTTAATGGGCTAATTAGTAGAGTATATGGCTACTAAGAAAATAATCAAAGAACTTGAGGACAAGTCAATGAAAACTTTTCAAACTGAAATCCAAAAAGAAAACAAACAAACAACAAAACCCAGAATATCCAAGAACTGTGAATCAACTAATAAAGATGTAACATGCATGTAATGGCAGTACCAGAATGAGAAGAAAGAGAAAAAGGTGCAGAATTTATATTTTAAATAATAATTGATGAGGGTTTTGAAAAATTAGGAATATAAAAAATAACTACAGAACCAGGGAGCTGAGAGAACACCAAGAAGGATAAATGTCAAAAAATGTACAACTAGGAATATCATATTCAAACTGTAGAGAACCAAAGATGAACACAAAATCTAGACAGAACCCAGGTGGGCAGAAAATACTGTAGATGAATTTTGAAAGCAGCAAGGAAAAAGTAACTTATCACATACAAGGGAGCCTCTATAAGAACTATTAGACAGAAAAGAATGAACAAACTAACAATATTAAATTTTTAACTATCAATATTTTCTTTAAACATAAATGGATTAAAATATCCAACCAAATAAATGACAAAATTAAAACTAGAAAATCCACATATAAATGGAAAGTAAACACCACACTTATGGACAAACACTAAATCAAAGAAACCAAAAGATGACTTATAAACTGTCTTGAGAGAAACTAAAACAAACATACCAAAACTTATGTTATGCAGCAAAAGCAGTACTAAGAGAGAAGTTGATAGCAATTAACACATATATTTTAAAAAAAGGGAAGATCTCAATTAAACATTGTTTAGTTAAACATTGTTTAATTGAGCAATTTCTGTTGGTGTCCCACAAATTTGTTAGGCTTTCTTTGCTTATCTTTATTCTTTTATTCTTTTTGTTCTTTTGGATAATTTCAAGTTTTCTGTCTTCAATTGTGCTTTTTATTTATTTATTTATTTCTGCTTTTATCAAATCTGGTGTTGAAGCCCCCTAGTGAACTTTTCATTTCGGTTATTGTATGACTCAACTCTAATATTGAAGATCTGTACTCTAGGAAGTAGAAAAAGAATAGGGCAAGCCCAAAACTAGACGAAGGAAGAAAATAACAAAATCTATATATAAAATTAAATTAGGAAAACAGAATACTCAAATAAAATTCCTAGACAAAGGAAGAAAATAACAAAATCTATATATAAAACTAAATTAAGAAAACAGAGAATACGCAAATAAAATCAGAAATAAAAGAGGAGGCATTACAACTGATGTCATAGATATAAGAGCCTGCTTCATAAGAACAACTATGCACCAACAAATTAGATAACTTAGGAGAACACAGTGAAAAATCTTCATGGCATTTGTCTTCGTGATAATTTTTTGACTATGACACCAAAAGTACAAGTAAGAAAAGCAAAAATATACAAATGAGACTACATCAAATTAAATAAGCTTTGCACATCAAAGAAAATAGTCAACTGAGTGAACAGACAACCTATGGAATAAGGAAAAAAAATTCCTGTACATCTATATCTTATATGCGGTTAATATTCAAAATATACAAGTAAATCCTACTACTTAAGAGAAAAAAACAAAAACAAAAACAAAAACAAACCCTAATTTTAAAATGAGCAAAAGATGCAAATAGACTTTCTATGAAGAAAATGCCAAAATAGCTAATAAGTATATGAAAATATGTTCAACATCACTAATCGCCAGGGAAATGCATTCAGATATCCTCAAAATGATATATCCTCACATCTGTTAGGATGGCTACTATTTTAAAAAAATTTAAGTGCTGGCAAGGATAAAGAAAACTTCTGTACACTATTGGAGGGAATATAAAATGGTGCATTCACTATGATAAACAGTATGGAGAGTCCTCAAAGTATTAAAATTAAGACTGCTATATGAAATAGCATTCTCATTTATGATTATATGTTTAAAATATTGTTGTTAGGATCTCAAAATTAACATTCCCATGTTTATGAAATCATTGTCACTATAGCCAAGATATAGAAACAATGGACAACATATTAATGGACAAAGAAACACATTAATGGACAAAGAAAATATGACAAATATACAATACATTATTATTCAGCATTTAAAAAAGACAATCCTGCCTTACGTAACAACATGGTAGGATTTTATTATGTGAAATTTGCCATTCACAGGAGGACAAACACTTCATGATTCCACTTGTATAAGGATCTAATCAGACTCATAGAAAATGAATATTGAATGATAATTGCCAGAAGATAAGGAGAGGGAGAAATGGAGAGTTGCTCTTCAATGAGTGTAAACTTTCAGTCACAGAAAATGAATTTAGTTCTAGAGGTCTGTTGTAAATATTGGGCTTATATTTAACTATATTGTACTGTGCAGTTAAAAATGTGTTATAAGAATACGTTTTAACTTCTCTTGAGAAAAAATCTATAGTTAATAACAATGTACTGTAGTCTTCAAATTTTTAAGAGTAGGTTTTAAGCATCTTTAGGACACACGACAAAAAAGGTAAATGTTTAGTAACATATATATTAATTAGCTAGATTTAGCCACTCTACAATTACTTATATTTAATATTTCAAAACAACATGTTGTACATATAAAATATCAATTTTTTGTCTATTTTTGAAACATTAATTTAAAAAACCCTTAGATCTACATAAAGAAAAAATGATAGAGTAGGTTTAAATGAAGATAAAATTATTTATTTTCTTATTCTTTATTGATCTAATAGGTAACTGTTCAAAGTAATAATTACAACAGTGCATTACTTATCTTTTACAGAAATTAAAAGGAATGACAGTGGTATTAGAACTGTTAGGAGAGAGGAATTAAAAATATTGTAAATTACCTGAACTACCTCTGAAAAACCTTCATTTTATTAAAATGGATTTAGAGTATTTGTTGATGTATTTAACGTAGGGCCACCACTAAAAAACAAATAAATAAATAAATAAAATCATTTAAAATGCTGAATTAAAACCAAAAAATGCAGAAAATAATAATAACAACAACACCCAATTCCAATGAATAAGAAACAATTAACGTGTTAAATATTAGTATGAGTTGAATGTATTCTCCAAAAGATATGTTGAAGTTGTAATCCCCAGTACCTGAGAATGTTACCTTATTCAGAAATAGCATCTGCAGATATGAATAAGCAACTTAGTACAGGGTATTAAGATGGACCCTAATCTAATAAGATTTATATCCTTATAGGAAGAGAGAAATTTGGACAGAGAGAATAGAATATCATGTCGATAGAAACAGAGAGAAGATGAGCATATGAAGATAAAGAAAGATTGTAGTTACACTGTTACAAACCAAGGGGAACACTTGAGGTTTACAATAGCTAAAGGAAAAAAGGAAGCATCCTGCCCTACATGAATTAGTGGGGACACAGTCCTGCCAACACCTTGGTTCCAGAATTGTGAGACAATAAATATTCATTTTTCTAAGCCACACAGTTTGTGTGCACTTTGATCCTGCACCCCTAGAAAATGAATATGGGTTTTTGGTACTGGAAAGTGGATTGCTGCTGCAACAAATAGCTAAAATTCTGTAACTGGCTGTAGAATTGGGTCATGGATAGAAGCTGGAAAAAATTTGAGGCACACATTAGAAAAATATTACATTTAGGCAGAGACTATAGGTAGAAATACAGAAGTTAAACTTGATTCTGGTTAGGGTTCAAAAAATTGAGGAGCACTGCAGAGAAAACTTCCAGTCATAGAGAATACATAGATTGTTGTGACAGAATGTTGCTAGAAATATGAACATTATAGTTCTTCTGGTGAGGTCTGAGGCAGAAACATGCAATTGGAAATTGGAGGGAAAGTGATCCTTGTTAAGAAATGCCACAGAACTTGGCTGAATTGTGTTTTTAAGTTGGGTGGAAAATAGAAATAGTAAGCAATGAAGTTGGATGTTTAATTTAGGATATTTCTAGGCAAAGTGTTGAGGACATGGCCTGGTTTCTCTTGGCTCCTTATAGCAAAATGTGAGGGAAAGAGTGAATAAGTAAGCAAAAAAGAAACAGCGCTTGTTAATTTAGAAAAATCCAGATAATCTGATTTGGAAATGAGGCCAAGGGTGTGGCTAGATAACCATTAGCTAAAGAGATTACATATATGACCCTTGGAGCCAATCAACCATCTCAGCAGAAGTCAGAAATAGAGATGGAGTTACCAAAAATTGTAATAGAATAAATTTGTTTTAAACCAGCTAGTATGTGGTAATTTGTTATGGCAGCCCTAAGAAGTGACTATAGTATATTAACCAACAATAGAAACAGAAGAAATATTTTCTACCTTATTCTATGAGGCCAGCTCTACCATAATACAAAACTAGATGAAGACTTAACAAGGAAAGCAAACTACAAAATGATAGTTTTGTATCTCATAAACATAGACCCAAAAATTCTAAATAAAATATTTGCAAAAAAATCTAAAATTGTATGAATAGAATAATACACCATGACCAACTGACATTTATTTCAGGGAAGCAAGGAAGGCTTCACATTCAACAACAACAACAACAAAAAATCAATATAATTTATCATGTCAATTGTCTTGAAAGGAAAATCATATAAACACATCAATTGATGAGGAAGTATTTGACAAAATCCAGTACCAATCTGTAATTAAAACTCTTAGCAAACTAAGAATAAAGAGAAATCCTCTCCCTTGATAAAGAATGTCTATAAACACCTGGGGTTAACACAACTGTTAGTGTTGAGAGAATAGATGTTTTTCCTTAAGATGAAAAACAAGTCAAGAATGTTCTCTCTCACCATTCCTATTTGCCATTTTATTGTAAGTACCAGCTAGTGCAATGGGAGCAAAAACAAACAAACAAACAAACAAACAAACAAAGCATACAGGTCAAAATATAAATAAACAAAACGGCCTGATTTTCAGAGATAGCAATTGTCTATGTAGAAACCTCAAATAATCAAAAGTCTCTTGTGTTTTAGTTAAAGATGGCTGACTAGAAGCAGTTACTAGGTGCATCTCTCACAGAGGGAAATAAAAATAACTAGTAAATATAACACTTTGAGTGGATTTTCTAAGACAGCATGCTGGAATTCAGGAATCATGGAAGGCAGAGGAGAGTGAAGCCAGGCAGCCTGCTGAGCTAGGACCAGCATGAAGCTGGGAGAGGCTCCCTAATGCAGGGAAAGGGTGAGTAAATGAGATTCCTGGGGTTCCATAATTCCACCATGGACCATATGATCCTAACCACAGGAGAACTACATGGACAGCTCCCCCAGCTGCACCCCCAGACCTCCAGGATAACAGCAGGAGTTGTTCAGACTGCACTGCTCAATGCCTGGAATCTCACAGGATTTTGGTACCTGAGCAGCCCAGTTCCAGCTACCACCACACAGCTAGCAAAATATTTAAGAGGCCAGGCACTTTCACATACTCCAAAGACATAGCTGTGGAAATGAAGGAATGGGAAGACTATGTACTGCATGACTACTTGCCTCTACTGCTTCCTGCTAAACAAGGTATGTCTTCAGCATCCCACCACCACCCCACTACAGGTGACGTGTAGCCACCACACTGCAATGTGAGCACTTCACTGAAACTGAGACTTCTTCTGAACAGCCAGCCCACGGAGACCGGCAATCTGCCTTTCAGCTCCTCAGCAGTTGCCACCACCACCATCTGCTCCTGCCATTCTGGGCCAAGAAGAGATTGAGCAAAAACAGCACCTTCGCAAACCCCCAATATTGAAATCCATGACCACTTCCATGGGAGGAAAGTGCAAGCGGACCATGTGGCCCGCAGCTGTCAGCCTCCCCTGCTCCAGTTGAGGGTGACCTGCCTTCCCCAGTGAGAGACCATAAGCATAGCCACCCTGCTCATGCCTGACAATTTCATCTGTGGCACAGAGCCCTGCTGAGAATTCAGCCATCATAGGCCTATGATCCGCCCTTAAGCTCACACCACCTTAATATTCTGCCTACTCCCATGTGAAAGTTCTACCAGTGACCTGTGGAATGACCTACTTTATCCTACCACAGCCAGCGCCTGAATCCTAAGATCTCAAGACCAAATCTGCTGACCTGCTCATAGTCTAGTCCCTTCAGGACTCATACATGCCATCCAATGGGCCATCCAGGGACCTACAGATTTGGAAATTGCCTAGCTCAGTTCAATACTGCTGGAGCATGATGACTCTTCCCAGAGTCTCAGATTGGGGTGACCCAACCAACTGACACAACCACACTGACATCCAGTTGCATTTGTTAAAAGTCACAGCTCTTTCTCCATCTACATAAAGCAGCAACATAACCACATCAGAAAACAGTCAAACAACAAAGCTGCCCATATTTGGCTGAAAGAAGAGCATCCACCTTAAAAAAAATCCAGTGGAGAGCTGTGAGATACATTTTCTGTGTCTCTCAGCTACATTGTGGCCTGGAGGTAGACATAAGTGTGCACCTGAACAGAGAGTCATGAGCCCCAAAAGAGGGAGGTAATACAAAAATGGATCATATTCCTAATTGTCTAGGATATGGAGCATGGAGCTGGCATGAAACACCCTCACCCTCTGCAGAAATATCAGAGTATTTCGACAGAAGATCCCCTAGGCACTCCTATCAAGCATCAGAGCTGGTGCCTATGCTCATCATTGGATACTAGCCAGGTTGTCTAGCTTTGCCCAGCTTTGTATGCCCAACCCGCCACCATGGAACAGGAAGCTAAGGGCACTGGGCATTTCACTGTCCAGTCCATCACCCTAAACAAAAGAGGGCACCTCTCAGTAAACAGAAATCAAGTACATACCCACCTGCTTTTGCTGCAGCTGGATCTTACCCATAAATTCCATCTACTGGTTTACAGCTTGAAATACACAAACCAATATAAAACCTGCTGACAGAATTCCACAGAGTTTAGAAGGAAAGCTAAACAGTGCCACCTCTCACGTTCTACAGTCATATCTTCAAAAGGCAGAGATTGGGGAGGGTCCCATCAAAACAAAAGTAAATTCAGAAATAAGAAGTGTCAGTTTCTTCAGATGAGAAAGAATCAGTGTAAGAATTTTGGCACAATAAAAAATCAAGATGTTGTGACAGCCACAAAGGATCTCATGAGTTCTCTAGTAATGAACCCTAACCAAAATGAAAATTCAGAAATGACAGATAAAGAATTCAGAGCGTGTTTTGTAAGGAAGCTCAATGAAGTCAAAAAGAACGTTGAAAACCAATGCAATGAAATCTGAAAAGCAATGCTAGCAATGAAAGAAGAGATAGATAAAAAGCAAATAGAACTTCTGGAAATTAAAAAAAAAACATGAATAAATTTAAAAGTATAGTTGAAAGCTTTAACAATAGACCAGAGTGAGCACAAATTAAAAAAAAAAAAAGATAATTTCAGAGCTTGAAGACAGGTCTTTCAAATTAACAAATTAACCCAATAAGAATAAAGTTTTTTTTTTAAAAAAAAGAAACAAAGTATTTGACAAATATGGGATTATGTAAAGTAACCAAACTTACAACTTATAGGCATTTCTTCTTTTTTTTTTTTTTGAGATGGAGTCTCGCTGTCACCCAGGTGCCATCTCAGCTCACTGCAAGCTCCACCTCCTGGGTTCACGCCATTCTCCTGCCTCAGCCTCCCAAGTAGCTGGGACTACAGGCTCCTGCCACCACGCCTGGCTAATATTTTTTTTGTTTTGTTTTGTATTTTTAGTAGAGACGGGGTTTCACCGTGTTAGCCAGGATGATCTCAATCTCTTGACCTGGTGATCTTTTCACCTTGGTCTCCCAAAGTGCTGGGATTACAGGCTTGAGCTACTGCGCCCGGTCCTTATAAGCATTTCTTAGGGAAAATATTAAAAAATAAGAAATTTGGAAAACATATTTGAAAGAATAATTCAGGAAAATTTTCCTGACCTTACTAAAAATGTAGGCATTCACATACAAGGAATTCAGAGAACATCTGGAAGATACTATACAAGACAAACATTGTCAAGGCATACAGTCATCAGAATATCCAAGGTCAACATGAAAGAAAAAATTCTTAAAAACAGCTAGACAGAAGCATCAAATCACCTATAAAGAAAATCCCAGCAGGCTAACAGTGGATTTCTGAGCAGAAATCTTACAAGACAGAAGAGATTGGGATGATGCTATTTTTAGCTTCTTTAAAGAAAAAAAAATGGAAGTCATGAATTTTATATCTTACCAAACTGGACTTCATAAATGAAGGAGAAATAGTATTTCACAGACAAGCAAACAGTAAGGGAATTTGTCTTCACTAGACCAAACCTACAAGAAATGCTCAAAGAATTTCTAAATGTGAAAGCAGTAGGATTATATTATTCATTATAAAAGCTCACAGATCTTATAAAGCAATTATATGATTGAAACTCCATGGCAACTAACAACACTGTGATTGGAATAAAATCTCACACAGTAATATTTACCTTGAATATAAATGGTCTAATGTTTTTTATTAAAAGATACAAAGTGGCAAATTGGATTAAAAAAAAAAAAGACCCACTAATCTGCTGCCTGTAAAGACCAACCTAATAGCTAAAGATACATACAGAAGTAAAGGGGTGGAAAGAGATATAACACGAAAATGGAAAACAAAGTATGCAAGAGTAGCCATTCTTATATGAGATTAAAAAAAAAAAAACTTTAAACCAACAACAGTAAAAGAGAAAAAGAAGGCCATCACATAATGCTAGAGGTTTTAATACAACAAGAATATTCAAGAATATGTTACTATCCTAAATGTATAGGCATCCAATAACATAGCACCCAGATTCATAAGACTACTGGACATATGAAAACAAATTGACAGCAATGCAATAATAATGGGGACTTCAACACCCCACTTATAACATTAGACAGATCATTAAGGAAGATAATCAATAAAGAAACTCTGGAA